>NW_006399955.1:4934764-4943514 GCF_000299155.1 Elephantulus edwardii
AACAACAACAATATAGTATTGAACATTTTCTTTTGTTATGTGTGAGATTGCTACGAGCTGAAGCATGTTCAATGACAAGCGTGTTAGACTTGTATTACAATAAATAAGTATGAAACATAAGCACAAAAAATAGCCTTTATACCCTATCGGGAGCTTAGTGGTAAGAACTGTGCTGCTAAACCAAAGGCATGCATTTTGAATCCACTATCTACTCTGAAGGAGAAAAATGGTTGGTTCTGGCTTAATCTTCCATAAGGACAACAATGCATGCTGAGCACAGAAAATTAAAGCAAAACCCTAACCTTTATTCAATTTTTAAAAAAAAAATGCTTTTATTGATTTTCCTATAATAATTCCTTTACATGGTTTCATTCGTATACATTGTTTTTTATACAATCTTTCATTTACAATGTGTCTCATACAATCATTCATATACATTATCTTTAACATTTTTTAATTGGTTTGCTTACAAAGTTTATGTACATTGTCTTTTATACTGTTTATACAGTATGGGGTTTCATACAAACATTCTTTTTTTAATTTTTTATTTTATTTTATTTTAGTGTGTGTGTGTGTGTGTACTGTCAAATCAGATCTGAGTGGTACAGGAGAGGATTGCCCCTCCTTCTCCAGCAAAGCATCTGGTGGATTCAAACCGCATACCTCTGAGATTGCAGTATAGCTTCTTGACACTAGACCACCAGAGCTCCTTCATACAACTATTCTTATACATTGTTGTTGTTGTTAAGTGCCGTTGAGTCGCAGGCAACTCATAGCGACCCTATGAAGGAGAGTCCTCGACGCTTGGATGCCTTTCATCCTCTCTCCAGGTTCATAGGGTTTTCCAGAGGCAAGCTATTATGGAAGTGGACGCCACTCCTCCTTCCACACTTGTTCAATTGGGGAGCTCCACTCCACTCTCAGTCCACATTGGGTAGCCAACTATTAACACATTTGACACATCCGTGTCACAGTGTTCAGCCTCACAGCAACCACAAGTGACCGCAGGACGGCAATTTGTACACCAGGGCTATATGACCTAGAGGAATGTCTGAACAAAAGCAATGAAAGACTGTCCTGAGGGCTGCAGGCCCGAGGGCCCTTTTGGGCTTGAAGCCGCTGCTGCCTTCAACCCAAGGCCAAGCATGGCTTCCCTGGCCCCTGGAGGCAGAGTCGCCTTTCTCCACAGACCGCCACAACACAACACAACACAACTCCCACGTGCACAGAATCAAGCTCTCTGGCCAAAGGATCACAGCCACTCTGGGTGTGGCAAACCTGGGCGATTATGGTCGTCTCCTCCATCCTCTTCTTCTCATTTTATAAAATCAGTCACCATCTCAATTTTATGTTATCATTCATTTGTTCCAACAGACAACAAAGCATAATTAGATACCAGGGACCCAAAATTGAATTTAATAGATTTCAACATTTTTCTATAATTGCTTCAGAACTTGTACCCCATTGAAACAAAATTGCTATATGTCTAGGAAGCAAGGATTTTGAAGCTGCATTTCACATTCTTTGGTCATATTGACAGAAGGGACCTGTCCTTGGAGAAAAACATCATGATTGGAAGAGTGGAGGGACAGCACAGGAAAGGAAGACCCTGGATGAAATGGATTGACTCAGTAACTGGGGTCATGAGGCTAGGTGTGTCAGAGACAATGAAGTTGGCTCAAGATAGGGCAGGGTTCAGAGCTGTTGTACATAGGGTCACTATGAGTCACTAAGAGAAATATATCTTAGAACTACACATTTGTATTGAATATTTTTAGAATATGCTATAATAGTGATATGACAAGGGTGAATTGAACCGTGTGCCTATCAAAATTATCAAATATGGAAAAAGAATCTTTTCAGGTGTTATCAGGTCAAGGTGAGGTTAAACTAGGTTAGGTTGAAAGCAAAATTCAATGACTGACGTCCTTATAAAAAGAGAAATGGCACATAGGGAAGGGGCTCATGGACAGGTGAAGGTCAAGACTGGAGTGATGCAATCACAAGCCAACAGCTCTAAAGGTTTGTCAGCAACTACCATGAACTCTAGTGGCTTAGTGGTAAAAATTGTGCTATCAAATCACAGAGACTTGGTTTGAATCCATCCGTTAGCTGTTCCATGAAAGAAAGATGGACAATCATGTCCAATGTGACTTATTGCCTCTGAAAACCCACTGGATAACCAGTTATGGGTTGATACCAACTTGACACAACACAAGAGGAGAAAGTTGAGGAACAAATTTTCCCTCATCCTCCAGAAAAAGCTAACTCCACCAAGATCTTGATTTAGGATATTTGACTTTCTGAACTGTAAGAATGTAGCTCTGGCCACATGGACTTTTAGGGATTTTTGCTGTTAACTCAAAAGTCATGACTCTGTATGCAGGTCAAGTCTATTGGAGAAAGCTTGGCAATTTCTTCCAGTGAAAGTCAGCTTTGAATCTAATTAAGTTGAACCTTAATACATTTTAACTCTGTTGTATTAAGTCATCTTAACACAACATAACTCATTGCCATGGAGTCAGAACTGACTTATACCTGATGCTTTGGTCAGTTTTCAGAGGCAGCAAATCACATGAGAAAAAGGAAGTAATTGCTCATTTTTTTCATCCCTGTTATTGAATTCAAATAATCCACCTTTGTGAACATCAGAACTCTCTATTCACTAGGCTACCAGAAGTCTCTAGAGAAACTCCAGAAACCTGATAAATGATGAACAACAAAAACAACAACAAAAAGAATTGAATGAAGATTTGGAAGTAAATAGATATCTAGATAGATAGGTACTGCTGTCGTTAGGTGCTATGAAGTCAACAAGACTCAAAGCAACTCTACAAACAATGACTCTGAATTCACTGTGTCAATCTTTCCAAGCATGATCTTTTTCTAAGACCTGATCTCATCCAACAATATGTTCAAAGTATTTGAGACAACGTTTCACTGATCTTTGCCTTTAAGGAACATTCTGGTTGCACTTTCTCAAAGGCACATTTGTTTGTTCTTTTGCCAGGCTATGGAATATCCAATACTCTTTTCCAAAACCAGAACTCAAAGTGATTGCTTCTTTTTTTGTCATCCTTAATCATTGTCTAAATTGCAGATGCATAGGGAGTAATTTAAAAGATTATGGCTTGGTATTAAAAAAAAAAGATTATGGCTTGGATCAATTGTATTTTAGTCTTTAAATTGACATCATTGCTCCTTAGCACTTTGGAAAGACCCTTGAAAATAGACTTTCCCAGTGCAATGCACATTTTGACTTCTTGACTGCTGGTACCAAAGGGTGCTGATTCTGGATCCAAACTGGAAGAAATAATTGACAAATAATTGACAAGTTCAACCTTTTCTATTTCTATTATAATGTCTCCTTTTGGTCTAATGATGAGGATTTTTGTTTTCTTTATATTAAAAGTGATCCAAACTGGAGGTTATATAATTTTTTATCTTTAGGAAGCATTTCAAGTTCTCCTTGCTTACAGCAACATAGTCAGTTAATAGAAAGATACATGTAGGGATTTATCAATTAGATACTTCTTGCTAAGCAGAGATTCTTTTCTGAGAAAATAATGGCGGTGAAATTCTTCAAAATATTTTCTTAAAGCTCAGAACTTAAACTACCTACTTACAAAGATGTTTAAATTGTATAAATTATCACACTTTGAATGATACTAAAGATTAATTCTGAGATTTTTTCTAGGAAAAGAAATATCTCTTATCAAAATATTTCAAGCCATCAAATTCAATAAAATACATTTTCCAGTTCATATATCTACTTTGATGGAGAATCTTAAATAGATTACAAAAAAATCCCTTATATCATCTCAAAATTAATTTATGACTAACATAATAAGAAGTCATTAGTTTTGAATCAAGGTTGAAAGGTAGACATATATATGGTTGAACTCTAAGAGCCAATTCCCATGTGAAACATTAAATGTGACAAGAATGTTAACAGCCAATAATAATTTTTTAAAATCTCATCACACTTCAGTGTAATAAAATGTTTATGACACAGTTATTGGAACTACCCAAATACTTGTAGTAAAAATATAGTTATGGTTTCAAGTAGATGTTGACATTGAGTTCTCCTTATGAAAAACTGAAAACAGAAACAAAACTTCACAAAAATCATCACATTAATAAACCATTTGATTATAACAACAAATTAAATAAGTATCTCACAAGAAATTCCCCATGACAGCTAGAATATTAGGAGAGTTGTATATTGAAGTAGAGAATATTCTAGCATACTTCTTTGTACAGATGTAGCATTCAAAAATAATAATTGTACTCAAACAAAAATTATTACACTAGAGAAGCCCATATTCTTCTTCTTAAGATTAATAAAATCTTTCAGTAAAAGAGAGATGGTAAGTGGTTCTGTTTTTTCCCCAACTCTATAGTACTTTATTTAATTTTTTCAGTTTTTACTTTTAAGGTATAAATGATGTACATAAATAACATTTGCATAATAGCAATTTAAATAGCTCTCTATTTCATTGTGTCATTGTTGTTTGGTGGGGTTTTTTTTGTTTTTATTTTTCCATTGGCTCCTCAGACAAGCACATACACCAAATGTCTGAACCTGTGGTATGTCGTTGTTTTATAACATGGCATTAGAACCAATTTTCACTTGACCCTTCAGTGGGTTTTCAGAGTAGTACATTGCATGGGAAGAGATCACCCAATCACCCATCTCTCCCGCATAGAGCAGCAGCTGGTGGATTCGAACCACTTAGCCTTAGAATGGTAGCACAAGTCCTTACTACTAAGCCACAAGAGCCATTGAGTAGAAAAAAATCTCATAGTATACTCTTCAATGAGTTTCCAAGGCTGTAAATGCCTTGGGAGAATAGTATCCATTTATCTATCTCATACCCACTGTTGCTTTGTACCCTCAGTCAGAAACAATACAAAGATGACCCCCTAGTGGGTTTTCAGAAGCAGTAAATAACAATGGAGGAGATCTCCCATCTTCCTCTCACAGGGCAGCTGGTGGATTTGTACCATTCACCTAAGGACTGGCAGAAATATTCCTTACCATTAAGCCACCAGAGCTCCTCCCCAACAGGTGCAGTCTTTGGATTAGAAGCACAACTATATAATTAGAACTCCAGCTAGTTAAAATAATGAATCCTAGTACTCATCACAGTCACCAACTTCTCATCTTTACCCTTTTTGGCTTAGTTTTGTTTGTTTTGTTTTTCAAAATAATATTTTTAAATTGTGATTTGAGAAAAAGTTTACAGAGCATGGCCTTTTTCAGTTTGATGACTTATATAGTCGATAATATGAACTTAGATTGTAATATAATAAGAGTACTTCTAAATACTAACAATTTAGAATTCCGTATTCTGCATTAATATTCCAAATTTTCAAATTTTATATTTTGAAAAATTACTTGTTAATTCTGCCTCTGATCTAATCTGGGAAAGAGGTATTTTCTGAAGTTTGGGGTGTTTTTAACCTTTTCAGAAGAAAAAGAGTATTAATAAGTATATAGTCAAATGAAAATATACTAAAAATCAAATGAACCAACTGTACTGAATTAATAAAATAATTTTAGGTCACTGTTTTTCAATTGTGAGTACCATAACTTATTATCATACAAAATAATTGCAATCTTTAGCATGCATCACAAAGTAGTTAGCATCTTATATGCTTAATGATGATTTTGTCTATCCTCCAGTCTGTATAATATGAGCAAGAATGTTAAAAGCTTTTCTTTAATTTAAAAATTTAGCTTTTTTTATCAAATCTGTGGTTAAGAACATAACTCCTGTGCTTATTGAATGAGGCATTATTATGCGTAGTTTAAAATTTGGAACCTAACTAGTTTTAATTCTTAGTTAGGTATTAACCTTGCTAAATTGCTGTAACCTCTTGTACTTCCTTTTTATTAATTCTAAAATAAGAATAACATTGTATTCAAATTATTAATCTACTAAAAGACCTTAAAAGAATGTCAAACAGATAGTAAGTTTTGGATAATATTATCTATAGTTATTGTAGAGTAAGCAGAGATTGTGGAGATGATGCAAGATTGGGAAGGGTTTTGTTCTATTCACGGGGCTGCGATGAGTTGTGGTCAAGTCAAAATCGTCTAGCAACCACAATAACATTAATATTCTTATTTCTCCAGTTTATTGTATGCATTGCAGTATTAAAAACTATACCACAACCTCATTGCTGTTGAATGAGAACTGACACATAGCTGACTCTATACTGGCTTTTCAGATCCTGTAAATAGCATCTGAATATGAAAAAAGACTATCTTTCTCTTAAGGAGCTGCAGGTGGATTTGAATCACCAGTCTTTGGATTAGCAGTATGATTTCCTGCCCACTAAACCACAATTGTTGCTGTATGCTGTTGAGGCAAAATAGACTCATAGCTGACCCTTTGGACAGCTTTCGGAGATGAGTTCCCTTATACTCCTGTAATTTGGAGCAATAGGTTGCCTTCTTAAAAACGGTTTTTTTAAAAAAAAACCAAAAAACCCAAAAATCTTTACCCCAAAAGATGAATTTTCATATACAAATTTGACTTTTCATAAGCAAATTTATCAATACATTTCTCCATTGTTTTGTCCTTGATGTTGCTGGTTGCCTTTCAATCAGTTCTGACTCATGGTGCCAAAATGTATAGAATAGAACTGCTCTCTGGCATATTCAAAGCTGTGATTTTTTTTCAGAAGCACATAATTAATTCTAGCCACCAAGCTGTCTCTGGGTGGGTTTGAACTACCAACCTTTCAGCTAATAGTTCAATGTTTTACCATTTGTACCCATATAGACTCACTTTATGAAACAGCTGGTCAAATACCACACAATTTCTGTGTTTCCTCTACTTTGTCTCAAAAATGAGTTGATTCATTTTTGCCTCCTTGTGAAACACCAAGTACACCAGGACAAAAAGAGTCATGCTAAAACATTCAAACCTGTAACAATGGAGAAATAACAGCCTCTGAAGCATACATCCAAATAAAATAGTAATCAATCCTAATCAATGCCGTCTCAACTCTCATTAGGAAAAATATAACTGCTACCCATTCTGACAGGACGGTTTTGCCTGTGAATATTGAAACACAAAACTTCTCCTTACTATTTTAATTTATTTGATGGTAGCTTTATGGAAATGCAATGTTTTAAAAGGAAACAAATTTTTAAATGGTTCTAACTGTAAAACAGTATGATCTCTGCACAAGGACTTATTTAAACAGAACCTGAATCCTTTTAGGAGAGAAACTCATGCTGGAAAATATGGAAGATACTTTGTAGAGTGAAGAATTTATGAGTGACTGGGTACTATTTGCTTAAGCCTCCAAATTCCCATGGACAAGTACTCATTTACATAAAACACAGTTAATTTGGAATCAATTTCAACTCCAGATCACCCAATGTCTCTGAGTAGAATCATGTAGAATTTTCAGTGGCTGATTTTTTGTAAATAGATAAACCAGAATTTCTTCTGAGGTGCTTCTAATACTCTCAGACCTCCAATCTTATGTTGAGTAGCCAAAGATGTTAAATATTAGTACTACCTGTGGACTCTCAGTTATGTAAAGTTTTAATTAATTTTGATTTGTAAAGATATCATTAATGACTGAAAACAAATTTGTAAGAGAGGTAAATTGTTAAAAAACCTACACATTATACTCAGCCTACTCTCTAGTCTTTTAATATTTAGTTACCATTACCTCAAAAGAACATTGTGAGTGATAGGATATTATCCATAAACATAAAAGGAAAACTTGTTAATGAACAATTATTCAAATATGCTCTCCTACGGCTAAAGCCAAGAGGAGGAAATTGAAAATTTTACCAGATCTTGCAGTTTAGCATTGAGCAAACATGGAATCAAGATACATTAATGATAATTGGTTATTGGAATGCAGAAGTTGGAAACAATGGAGAAGGAATGGTAGTCGAAAAATATGGACTTGGTCACAGAAATGAGACTGGAAATAAAATGTTTTAATTGTGTATGTTCAATGATTTATTAATTGTAAATACGTAAAAAAAAAAAAAGCAAACACACAAACAGTGACTTTGCACATAGACCTCACCAGATGGACTGCCTAGGAATCAAATAGACTATACCTGTGACAGGAATCATTGGAGAGGCTCAATATCAGCAGTCAAAACTAGGCCAGGCTGCGCTGATGGTGGAACAAGCCACCAATTACTCATGGAAAAGTTCAAATTGAGGCCAAAGAAAATGAAAACGAGTCCATGAGAAACAAAATATGATCTTGAGTCTATTCCATCTGAATTTTAAAATTATCTTAATAGGTTTGAAGCATTGAAAACCAATGTAAAAAAAGATGAGATGAGTGGTGAGATGACATCAAGGATAACATCTTTGAAGAGAACAAAGGGTAATTACAAAGACAGAGTAGAAAGAAAAAAAGCAAAACAAAAGAGTTTCTGAAAATTGCTCTAGAGTGCAAAACAAAGGGAAACATGCTGAAGGAAAAGATTACAAAGGACAGCTCGAGAAAACAAAGCAAAGTACTATAAAGAAATATGCAGAGAACTGGAATTGGAGAATAAAAGGGGAAGAAATCATTCTGCATTTCTCAAGCTGAGAGAACTGAAAAACAAACTTAACCCTCAAGTCGCAACACTAAAAGATGTTACCAGCAATATATTGGATGATTCAGAAAGCATCAAAAGAGCATGGAGAAAATACATAGAGTCACAATACAACAACAACAACAAAAAAAGACTGACACTGAAAAATTTCAGA
>NW_006399955.1:4945178-4974626 GCF_000299155.1 Elephantulus edwardii
TATTTTGGAGGAATATTACTCTAAGTCATACAGCACTCTTCTGTAAATTTGCTGTACTGAGGTAATAATCAAAAGTAAAGACTACCAGATGAATATCTGTTTGTAATCTATTGTTTATGCAAAGGCATTTGTGTGGACCATAGCAAGTTATGGCTAACATTTAGAAGAATGGGAATCCCAAAGCATTTAATTGTGCTCATGCAAAACCTATGCCTAGACTAAGAGGCTGTTGTGCAAACAGAGAAAGAGAATGGATTACTTTAACTTGACAAAAGTAAGTTGTGATTACAGTTTGGGGGCTCTTAAAGCCTATAAGATGTATTGCTCCTCAGCAGAAAAGTTTGTCCTTTCTTGATTTAGATGATAAAATATAAGGGTTAGATTGAAAAGGAAGGAAGATGAAGAACTGGGAAGTTGAAGTAATAGGGAGTACTAAGCTTGGAGATAAGAAGGAAGTAACCTGGGTAGAATGAATTTGTTTTTTTGAGAAGAATGAAGGTTAAGAATATACACCCACACTTCATAAGCATTTTTCAACAGCTTCTACTCTTTTATACTTGAGTTTAAGAATGAGATACTAATATCTGCTAGGTACCTGCAGCTACCCTAGCATACTTATTTTGCTTTTATTTTTAGATGTAATAATATTTACTTCTCTCACATCATTCATGTATTTAATACTTTAGGCAATTTAAACTAAAGTCATTGTTTAGGTATACATGCCACTCACTCCTTATTAATCTTCCTCTTTCTATCAGGAATGTCTGAAAGGGATGATGTATTCCTTTTATAATTAAGCTATTGTATATTGTACCTACTTGACCAAAGTAATGTTTTTCAATATAACTCTTGCCTCATGCCTCTGTCATGTAAGACTAACTTCCCTGTCAATCCAGTGAATTTTGGAATTTACATGATATTTTTGATGATAAAATATCAAATGCATGTGCATCCGTTTTGATAAGTTTCTCTGGAGCTAACTGGTGGATAGTGCCAATCAGAAATGTTCACATGACGAAACTAATAGCACTGAAACAGAATGAAACCTTTTCTATCTTGTCTTTCTTGATAAAATCTCCTTCTCCTTATTATGGAAATGAAACTACTGCATTATAAAGAAAATTGAAGCAATATTGTAACTTGAAGAAGGATCTAGGCTATATTGTTCTTGTTAGATACTGTCAAGTCAACTTCAACTAATAAAAACTCCATTTGTAACAAAAATAAACTTTTCTCAGTTCTGTGCAATCCTCACAAATCTCTGCTGTGTTTGGCCTATTGTTGCAGTTATGTTAATTCAACAAGTGACATAATAATAATAATGGCCAACCGTCTATTTTTCTAAGTAACCTGTTAGACCATATAAACTTTTGTGGAATCTTACTTTAAAATTGAGTAATCATAAGGTTAATCCCTTGTCAACAATTGTCATTTCTTGCATAATACAGTCCTTTAGGATCTTTTGAGCTATATTGAACATTGTCTTCATCAAATTTCTCTATCTACCTCACTTCTATGTATGAGTGCTCTTGTGTATGGGACTATGGGAGATAGAGGAAGAATAGGGGGGGAAAAGTCTTAACTGTGATTTTCAGAAAAGATTATTCCCCTCTGCTTGTCAAGGTATGGAGTAAAATGCTTGAGAAAAGTTTCAGATATGGAAAAACAAAGTCTGAACACCTTTGTTTATTATACTCCTTGCTCAAATTTTGCGCAATAAATAACTATATCATTAAATATTTCTGAGATGTATTATGAGAAATCTAGATAGGTAATACACACATACAAGCAGAGAATAAGCTAAATGGGTAGATAGACTAAGTACATTCTCCTTGTCCAGGTATATTGGACACCCTGAAAACATATCCATAGTGTATGAAATGAAGTCTCACCATCTTCCATAAGCCACATTCACTCTTTAGTTCTTTCAAGACAGATTTGTTCTCCTAACAGTCCATGGTACATTCAGTATTTTTCATCAGCATCCTAATTAAAAGTCTTCTTTATCTGATATCCCATTTTTATGCATATGAGGGGATTACAAATATTATGACTTGAGTGAGACCCATCTTAGTTCTTTAAGTTTTCAAACTTTCAAAATATATTTTGTATCATCCTTGCCTAATACAATATGAGGGGTTTTTTGGTCTTGATTGTTATTTCCATGAGTGTTAGTTATGGCCCCAATTAAATTATAATCACTGGTAACTAATATTTTCTCCATTTATATGATGTTGATCAATAGTGCAATTGTGTAGATTTTTCTCTCTTTTTTTGAACTGTAGTCTTTGATCTTCATCAGGAACTTCTTCAATTGTTCTTTCTCCAGGCAAGTTTTGTTATCTGCATATTGCAGGTAATCAATAAGTCTTCCTTCAATTCTGATACTACATTTTTCTTCATACTGTTTGTTGTTGTTTTGTGCCGTAGAATCACCTGTGACTTATAGCAACCCTGTGTACAATAGCCCTAAACCCTGCTCTATCCAGTGCCAATATCACTGTCTCCGAAAACCCCCCATTACCCCAGTTACTAAATCAGTCCACCTTATAGAGGGTTTTCCTCTCCTGTGCTGTCCCTCCACGCTCCCAACAATGACATCCCTCTCCAAGGACTGGTCCCTCCTTGCAGCATGTTCAAAGTATGTCAGACGAAGCTTCAGTCCATGCCTCCAAGGAGCAGCCTGGTTTAATCCTCTCCAGGTTGAACCTGTTCGTTTTCTTAGCAGTCTATGTTATATTCAATACTCCAGCACCACAGCTCAAAAGCATCAGTTCAGCTTGTGATATTATTTGCTTATGCTGTGGTGGTCTTGGGATAGATTTGATGAAAAAATAAAATTTTAATGCACATCTTTTTTTCTATAAGATTTCTCATTCCTCTGGGTTTGCTCACATTTATTTCATTTAATACTTTTTAAAACATCTTTTTTTAACTACTCTGAAATATCCTGTTCAGTCCTTTTCAATCCCTCCCCCTTAACTATAGCTAATCTCCATCTAAGTGGAAGTTTCAGACTGTTTTCTGACATTCGTTTTGATATTTCCTCTCTATCTTTCAAATAACCTTTAGCTCTCTTCGTGGATAATATGCTTGATGCCATCCCTGATCTCACTTGACCTTTGCTCATTGATAGTGAATGTGTCAAATAAGCTTATGATAGTCAAGACCATGCTTTGACTCTTGTGAACTTGCTTGTTTGGGTTGTTTTGTTGTTTTGTGTGGTGGGTGGTTTGTTTGTTTGTTTGTTTTTTCATTTTCTTCAGTGATCTTGTGTATGATCAGTTTATGATTATCTTTCACAGTCAGCCCCTAGCTTTGTTCCGACTGATTTTATTGAGCAATTCCTTCATCTCTTTCTGCATATGTAGTGTGTTTTATTCCTGGGTATTCCATTCACTGAAGCCCACATGTATTGTATTTATCTGTAATTTTGTTAAGGAATTCTGGGGGCTTAGTAAATTGTGCTGTTCACCAAGAGGAATCCAGCAGCTGCTCTGTAACAGAGAGATGGACAATCTCCTTCTTTATACTTTACTTCTTCTGAAAACCAGCTGTAAGGTCAGCTATGAGGTGGTACTGACTTGATGGTATATAACCATTTAATAATAAAAACTAGTGGCTTACGTGGATAAGGAGTTGTGTTGCCGATCCAAAGGCATGCGCTTCAAATCCACCAGCTGCTCAATGGGAAAAAGACAGGCAGCCTTCTCCCACGTAATTTACTGTTTCTGAAAGGCTGCTAAACGATCAGTTTTGAGTCGGTTCTGACTTGATGGTACACAGAAACAACATAATTCAATTGATTATATATTTTAAAGGTGCTTCTAATGAATAAACCATTGTTCTTGCAATATTCTATAATGTGACCTTCCACATTATTTCTTCTACTAAAGCCATTGTTTCCAGCTACTGAGCCTTTATTTTTTTATATCAGCCTACAAATTATTTGTGTGTAATTACCAATGACTCTTGAGTGTATGTTTGGCAAATTTTAGCTTGTTTTTCTTCATCTTTATCTTTAGTGGGTAAGTTATTGGGTAAATTTAAAGAATAGTAACTGATATTCCTTGCAGACCTATTGATATCAGTCACTGCAATAATGTATCAAGATAAACCTCAACATATTCTTTTTGGCTTTGAATATGAAACAATTCCTTTTCAATCTGTTATCCCTGAAATAGTATACCATATAATTAGTAGACTCAAACTGACAAATATCAGTTCATTTCTGCTCAGTAAGGCCTAGAAAGTCGATTTTTTTGCATTCCATTTAATTGTTTACAATTCCACTTCTCTTAGAGTCACGCTAGGTGCATTTACATTCTAATTAGTAAGGATGTTTTCAGTTGTTTCTTCTCATTTTGAACTGCACTACATCACCAAAAGAAGGCTTTACTCCGTCTGTGTCATTAAGGTCACCTTGCTCTTAGGAGGCAGATCTTCCAGGGCTTATGTTGAGTGTCTTCTAACCTAAAGTTCTAATATGCCAGCAGTGTGTCAGACGGTGTTCATTGCCACTCTTAAGATTTTCTTTCTTTAATGATTATGGGGCTTATTATGGAAGTAGTAGGCTACAATTTAGGTATGGGAACATTCAGGACACAATTTCAAGTAGGACTACCTTTCCTCAGGTGTACTCACAGTCAGACTTTTTCTCTAACTCTTAACCTAATATCTCTGGTCTCTGCCCCACTTAGGTAAGCGCTACTAGGCTCTCTTAACTTTGTTAATTATGTATCACCCCCAATCTTACAGTAAGGCTGGGTGCAAAAAAGAGCTTAGATATAGTTCCATGTGTCTAAACTGACTGACCTTGTTCCCCTAACAAATGCCTGAAAGTACTCATGCCATGAGCATGTATTTAATCTTCTTCCTCTGTGGGTTAGAAGCCTTCAGCTCTGTTTTATACAAGCCTATGATTATCTGCCATCATTCCTGCTGACTATTGCTACCACCTCATTTGTCTTCAGCTGATTGTATGTTTGTAGTTGTGTTGAGTTTATAATATGATGTATGGGTTTTATTTCACTTTTCTGAAAATACACCTCTAATTTTGCCACTACCATATTATTGGGGTGTTTTTATGGTTTTGAGTTTGTTTGGGTTTTTGTTAATTATTGTGTGAGAGAAAGTTTTCATAGAAAATTAGTTTTCCATTAAACTATTAATATGCACACTTTGTTTTAATAACTTTCATTGCAAAACACAAAATGTAACCTCACTCTTCCCACTTCTTTCCTGTGATTCTAATTCCCTCTAATCCTTATAGCTTAATCTTTCCTGCTTTCTGGACTTTATTCTTGGGAAAAAGTCACCCTTTTGCTCTTATATGGCTGGTTACTCTAAGGAGGTGAATATGTCCTTGATGTGATTGGTCATCATATATGTCTATTGTTTGGCTGAAAGTTCAGTCATAGGGGTGAGTTTGTTCTTGGTTCAAAGAGTAACCAAGACCCATAGTCCTGAAGGTTCAACTAGTCTCTATCAGTTTGGTTGCTCTGTACCATAGAGTCAGAATCAATCCATAGCTGACCCTCTGATGAATTTTCAGAGGCAGTTAATCATAAGGAAGGAGACTGCCCATCCTTCTTCTGTGGAGCAGCTGGTGGCCTTAAATCGTGTGCCTTTGCAATTGCAGCATAGCTTCCTTTTTATGTCTTTTAGTTTGTTCAGTTTCTCCTTCCACTCAGTCCATGATCTGCTGTGATTCCTTTACAATGGTCAGCAGTGGCAGATGGCACTATCAAGTTGTGGTGTCAGGCTCCTAGAAGTAGAGATTTGCATGTTTCATTACTCATTTGGATGAATCATATTTAAATCGTTTTGTTTTTCTTCCCTGTTCTTTGTTCCAGATAAGAAGAATCTAAACATTATCCCTTAGATGGCTGCTTGCAAGCTTTTAAGACTCCAGTCACTCCTCAATGAAAGTAAGATATAAAATAGAATATCTTTGTGGACTATGTTATGCCAAATTACTTTTATGTCCCTTCAGGCTATGGTTCCAGGACCTTTGGGCCAGCAACTCACTACCTCAGGGTATTTGGTTATTACCTAGAAATTCACAAAGCTTTCCTCTTTGCTGGCCTACACAGTGTTGTTAGGTGCTACCCAATTTTATATAACTTACAGAGACCCTACAAACAATGGAGCTGAACCTTGTCCTCACCGGTGCTAGCTTCATTATAGGATGTGAACATATTTACTACTTACACTAATACAAGGTTTTCACTGAGGTTTGTTTGTTTTTGTTTGAGTTCCCCTTCCCCGCCCACCCACCCCCACCAGAAATAGATTGCTAAAGTCTTCTTCCTAGTCTATCGTAGTCTAGAAATTATACTATTAACTCTGGGTGAATCTGCTGATATTTGAAATATTAGTGATACAGCTTCTAGTAACACAGTGATCTGGTAGCCTAGTGGTAAGAAGTTGTGCTGCAGTCTCAAAAGCATGTGGTTCGAGACCACCAGCTGTTCTGTGGCAGAAGGATAAACAATCCCCTCCCAAGTGATTAACTGCCTCTAAAATCCTGCTGGAGGGTCAACTATGGGTCAGTTCTAAGGTACATAACAACAACAACAACAACAACACAGTCGTAGGCAAATAGTCACAGTGCAATAAACAAGCAGATGAATGTTGTTATTGTTATTGTTCCTTATCATTGAGTTGGAATCAACTCATAGTTGACCTTCCAGAAACTATAAATAGCACAGGAAGAGATTGCCGATCTTTCTCCTCTGGAGCAGCTTTTGAATTTGAACAAACTGTTTTTGGGTTTGCAATGTTAACTCCTTACCACTAAGCCACCGGAGCTGAAGAAGTAGTTGGAGACAAATAAGCATACATGTACGTACACAAGTAAGTATATTAGGAGGAAGGTAGAGTTTGTTGATAGGTACTTTCAAGTTGAGTGCCACTAACAGTGAATCTATAAACAACCAATCTATAAATCCTGTCCTGTCTTATCCTGTTCCATCTTCATCATCTCTAGCACACTTGAGTCCATTGTTGATGTCACCATGTCAATCCACCGTGTGTGTGTGTGTGTGTGTGTGTGTGTGTGTGGTCTTCTTTTTGCCTGCCCTCAACCTTTCAAAGCATGGCGTACCTTTACAAGGAATGGTCTCTCTTAGCAGTATGCCCAAAATACGAGAGCCAAAGAGACATTTCACCCTTACCTTTAAGGATCACTATGGCTATACTTTTAAAAAGATTCAGATCCATCCATTCTTCTTCTGGCATTTTTTTCACTGTGCAGCTCTCAGATGCACAGAGTGATTAAAAAGACCATGGCTTGTATCAGTCTTCAAACTAGCATCATTGCTCTTCAATATTGTTGGGCTCATAGTCTTCAAACTAATGATGTTGCTCTTCAGTATTGCTGGGCAGTCATTGATGGTGGACTTGCCCAAAGCAATGTGTCCCCTAATCTCCTGACTAGCAGTACCAAGGGTACTGATTGTGGATTCAAGTAAAATGAAATCATCAACCGTTTCAATCCTTCCTCCATCTATCTTGATGTTGCTTCTTAGCCCAGTGGTAAGGATCTTTGGGGTGGTGGGGAGGTTATGTTGAGATTCAATCCCTATTGAAGGCTGTAGTCATTGATCTTCCTCAGCAAGTGTTTGAAGTCTTCACTTTCCGCGAGCAAAGCTATGTCATCTGCATAATGCAGGTAGTAGATAAGTCTTCCTCTGATCCTAGTGCCACACTCTTTTTCACAGAGTCCAGCTTCACAAATAATTTGCTTGGCATAGATATAGATTAAGTATGGAGGAAGTATTCAACCTTGACACATACCCTTTCTGGTTTTAAACCATGAAATATTCCATTTTTCCATTCAGCCAACAACTTCCTTGTCCAGCTATAGATTTCATATGAGCACAATTAAGTTTCTGAGATTCTCATTATTTTCAATGAGAGCAATCATCCACACAGACTAGTCAATAAAACACAGAAGGATAGTCTTCATTCCTCTTGCTTTCAGTCATGATACAACTGACATTAATAATGACATCCCCGGTGCCACAGAGTCTTTTAAACCCGGCTTGAACTTCTTGTTCCCTGTCAATGTGCTGCTGTTCCAATAGTTTTTGAATCACTTATTGTAATATTTATTTTTGGCATATGATATTGTTCTATAATTTCTGCATTCTGTAGGATCACCTTTCTTGAGCATGGGAACAAACATTTTATCTCTTCCAGTCAGTTGGCCAGACAACTGTCCTTCAAATTTTCTAGAATAAACTGGTGAGCACATACAGAGTCACATCTGTTAGCAGAAATATGTCAATCAATATTTCATCTGTTCCTAGGGTTTTATTTTCAGCCAGTGTCTTCAAGAAAGGTTGGACTTCTTAGTTACCATTGGCTTTTGTTCATATGGTACTCCCTGATGTTTTTCAGTATAGACCTGTTCTTTTTGGTACAGTGATTCTGTATAGTTCTTCCATCTTCTTTAAATCTATTTTTATTTGTTTGCACAATAAATAAATAAGTAAATAAATAACATAAACAAATAAATAAGTCATTTACATTGTGTTTCATTCATGTGCATTGTGTTTTATATAATTTTTCATTTATATTATATCTTATACAATTTTTCATATACAGTATATATTACATAATTCATTACTATTGAAATATACCTATTACTACCCCATCTTTTTTAGTTACTATTGATGTTTCATGGGTCATTGAAGATATTGCCCTTGGAATCTCTCAGTGCTATAGCTTGAGGCTTTTATTAGGTTGACAGACAGACAGACGATAGATGGATGGATAGATAGATAGATAGATAGATAGATAGATAGGGGAAAAGTCAATATACATAGCTTTTGACAGTGTTTCATGAATGAGCATATTCAAAGATAGCTGGGTATTTATTTCTGGGAAAAAGAGGGAATGGTAGTTCAGGTAACAGAATTTTTAACGAGATTTAACTCTGCATATTAAAGTCATATATTGCACTTCTCTGTCTGCTACTACTGTTTCACAACCGTGCCACATGCTGAGAGCTTGTTTTTCAATCAATCATGTGGTTTAAATAATTTTTTTGCCCTTATTGCATTTGGTAACCTCACTTCAGCTACTATACAACAGCTGCTTAGAAACCTGCTGTTCTTTTGTTCAAGTTGAAATCAATACCATCAACTGATAACTGCATGTCTCTTCAGTGCCAGTAAACTGGCTACAGTCTAGGACATTACTGAAGTTGCTTTTCATTTTTGATCGCTTGATTTCTAAGAAAAGCTCACTGATGGCATTGGCATCAACAATGGAGACACGATCTCCATAGCAGGTTGACTCTCATAGCCCAGGGAGCTTTATTGCTTCACAGACTTTTTAATTTGGTTTAAAGCTACATATCACAGTGACACAATACTCTCTCAGCCTGCTAAAGGACATACCGGACACACTTTGATTTATTTTTCACTCTCTTTCTAACTGTGGTTAATCAAAAATGACTCTAATTGACCATAGCTCTTTGATCTCTTGTAGCATATTGCTTTTCAAAGGTTTATTACAGCTGTTAAAAAGCAACCAAAAGATACAGATCCTAATAAAAGCATCTTATTTTGTTAAACGTTAGTGCAGGAGTTGTGCAATGGTAGTTAATACTTGTTTCTCATATAAATTTATTATTAGATTTTAAGATTTCACAAGATAACAGCCAAATTAGTAAAACAGAAAATTTGTGTTGTTGAGAGGCTTTTGATGCCACCATTGTAATTGGGAAAGGCAATTGTTAAGATGCTGTTGCTACACATGTTGATGGTGAATGTCAATAAAAATGCGCCAAAATGTGGGCAGTTCTAATTTTACTCATTTAGGTGAAAATTGGATGTTTATTCTTTGTTAGCTACTTTTGAGTTCACTCTGACTCATGTTGACATCATGTGGAACGGAATGAAACACTGTCTAATCCAGTGTCATAGTCACAATAGCCAGCAAGTTCAAGTTTATTGATATGATTATTATCTATTGATGTGACAATTTCCTATTTGTGTTGCTATTGTAGCAATCTAGCTCATTGCCCCTTAGGTTCTTTAGGCATAATGTCCTCCTTTGCCTCCCACTTATTGTCCGTTTGTGGCCTAATGTGTACAGTACATAAGAACATCATAGTACAGTAACACTGTGATGGGGTACGGAAGCAGGAGTGCATCCACTTCCGAAATAGCTTGCCTCTGGAAACTCCATGAATGTGGAGAAACTATGAAAGTTATTCAGATCTTTCACTGTGAGTCATCTATGACCTTAAAGCACCTAACAACAACAACAACATGATGGGGTACATGTTGTTATAATTCTGCGATGCTGGAAGCTATGCTACCATAGTGTAAGGGTCAACCATGATGGACAGGTTTCAGGAGATATTTTGATTAGTGTCTGTATCATTATCTTGTTATTATTGTTGTTAGATGCCAGTGAGTAAACTGTAATTCATCTCAACCCTATACACAACAAATCTGTACCCTGTCTTATCCTGCACCATCCTTACCATCCTTGAACTACTCAAGCTTTTTTCTACAGTCACTGTGTCAATCCACCATTTTGAAGATCTTCCTCCTTTTCATTGACCCTCCACCTTTTCAAGTAAGAGGTCCCTTTTTTTAAGGACAGGCCTCCGATAACACATGCTTAAAGTACATGAGACAATGTTTCATCATCCTTGCCTCTAAAGGAGCAGTCTGACTATGCTTTCTCCAGGATATACTTGTTTGTTCCTTTGGCAGTATGGGATATTCAGTACTCTCTCCAACATCACAACTCAAAAGTATAGATTCTTCTTTTCTTAACGTTATTAATTGCCAAGCTTTTTAAACACAGAAGTAGTAATTTAAAAGCCAAGACTTTAATCAGATGTATCTTGGTCTTTAAACTTACCTCACTGCTTCTCAACACATTGGAGAATTCCTTTATAGTAGATTTCTCCAATGCAATACATCATTTGATTTCTTGACTGCTGGTAACAAGGATGTTGTTTATGGATTCAAGTAAGATTAAATTGTTAACAGTGTCAATCTTTTGTCCAACTCTCTTGAAGTTAAAGAAATGAAGAGATGACCGAGAGTTAAAAAACCCAAAAGGAATAACATAATTAGAATTTTTCAAGCTGAAAGAACTGATGAACAAATTTCATTTTGAATGTTTCAATAGTGAATGACTCTGTGGACAAAATAATGCATGATGTAGGGAAACATCAGAAAATAGAAGGAATATACTATCGCAAAAAGAATTAATCAAAATCAACCATTCTTGGAAGTAGCATATAATGAAGAATGAATGGTACCAATGGAAGAAGTAATAGCTGCAATGAAGACATTGGCAAAAAATAAGATTTGAAGAATTGATGGACTACCAATCAAGGAGTTTTAAAAGACAAATGCAACCCTAAATGTGTTCATTAGTCTATACCAAGAAATTTGCAAGACAGCTCCATGACCAAGCAAATTAACTAGAGTAATACTTGTTCTTATTATAAATAAAAGGTAGTACAAAGGGATGTGGAAATTGTCAAACAATATTATTAGTGTCATACACAAATAACATCTTATGGGAAATCATGTAAAAATTAGTGGAGTAGTATTTTGATAGAGAACTTCCTGAAATTTAAGATAGAGTCAGAAAAGACTATGGAATAAGACATATCATAGCGAATGTTAGATGAAAGGAGGAATAATAGAGATGACCACCTGTGTTTTATTGACTATGCAAAGGCATTTGACAGTGTGTATCATAATAATTTATGAATAATTTGGGTAAGAATGGAAATTCAAGAAAACTTAATTGTTCTCATGTGAAATTTGAACATTAAAAAAAAAGCAGTTGATGAATCAGGACAAAAGAGGCTATTATACGGATTAAAATCAGAAAACATATATGTATGGTTTAAATACATTCCTCAACCTTATTACAAATATATTCAGAGTAAATAATTCAAGAAATTGGGCCATATGAAGAAATTGTCATCAGGATTGGAGAAAAACTCATCAATAACCTGTAGTATAAAGGTGACACAACCTTGCTCTCAGAAAGTGGAAAAGATTTGAATCATTTACTGAAGATCAAAAACTTAAATATGGATTAAAAATAAGTATTGGAGCTCTGGTGGCTGACTGATAATTAATTGTGCTAAGACAGAGGTATACAGTTTAAACTTATTAGAAGTTCTGTGGGAAAAAAAATGGGCAATCTCCTCTCATGGGAATTCCTGCATCTGAAATCCTGCTAGAGGGTCAATTTTGGGTTGATTTTAACTTGATAATGTATAGCAACAACATTAAGAAATCAGAAATTCTTACAATTGAACAAATAGAAAACACCAGGATAAATGGAGGAAAGAATTCTTAAAGTCCTCAATGATTTCATTTTACTTGGATCCACAGTCAACACCCTCAATAACAGTAGTCAAGAAATCAAAAGATGTAAGATATGTTGCATTGGGAAAATTTACTGTCAAGGATTTGACAGAGCTAAAGGATGTCAAGAGAACAAATAGTATGTCAAGTGTGGTGCTCCTTCAAGTCACTGGTGATTAAATTTCATCTCACATACTTTGAGCATGTTGATAGAAGGGGCCAGTCCTTAGAAAATGACATCATGCTGGGAAAGGCCGTTTGGATCCACCAGTCCTTCTCAGGGGAGGAAAATAGACAATCACATCCTGTTACAAACTACAGGCTCTTAAACCTGATGGAGGATCAATATAAGGGGGAAACCAACTCAACAACAGTAAGTGAAAGATCTGTCTATACTAATCAATATACAGATACAGAGGAAAAGGGAGAAAGAAAGAAAAATCTGTTGTTTAAATACATCAACTTGGACTATTCCAAAGAGCAAAATCAAATTGATTTCTTATATTTGCTTTCTTGGTTAATTATTTTTTTCACATAACCAAAAATTAAATAACTATATAGAATCTTTTGATTAACATTTTTTCTTATCTAGCTCCCAAATTAATATATAAATAAATTCCATTAATTCTTCTTTAGTGATTTTGCTTATGTTCTATTAGGTTTTTATAAATGTTGATGATACTGCACCCTTTTACCAGCTTTACTCCAACTTCCACACTTCTGCAAAAGCACAATAAAACTTTCATTTACCATTCTGCTGGTCATTACTGTCTAGTCCGAACCAACTCCAAGTTGCTCCAGAGGCATACAAGAGGAAATAGTTCCTCCTTCTCCAACAGAACAGCTGGTGGATTCAAACCACTTGCCTTTAGGTTGGCAGTGCAACTTCCTATCCAATAGACCTAACTCCAATCCGTGGTTACATATACTAGAAAGGCGTTCTTGAAAGGTTGCTTTAAATAAAATATTGAGAAAACTGGCCACCCTTAAAAAGACCATTGTTATTGTCAAAAGTCTTCGAGTTAACTGCAACTCATAGTGACCTTATGGACAAAGGATCTCCATCCTGCCTTATCCTGTACAATCAGACTATACAATTAACATACCCTTACAAGAGGAATTTCTATCTATGTTTTACTGAGTATACAAAGGCATATGACCATGTGGATCAAACAAACTGTGGCTGATTCTGAAAAGAATGGGAATCCCAGAACACTTGATTTTGCTTATGTGAAACCTTTACTTGGACCAGGAGGCAGTGGTCAGAACAGCAAGAAAGCACTGCATGGTTCATAATTGTGAAGGGTGTATGCCAGAGAGGTGTCCTGTCTCCATACCTTTTTAACCTATATGCAGAACATTATCTGGGAGGCTGGGCTCTATGAAGAGAAGTATGACATCAGGATTGGAGGAAGATTCATCAATAATCTGTGTTATGCAGATGACACAATCCTGCTTGTTGTAACTGAAGAGGACCTGAGTGCTTGCTGTAGAAGGTAAAGGACTGCAGCCTTTAATATGGATTGAGGCTTAATATTAAGAACTTGAAGATTCTCACAGCTGGGCCAATTTGCAATATCAGGATGGATGATGAAGAGATTGAGATTGTTAACAGCTTTAATTTGCTTGGCTCCACAGTCAACACTTTTGGCACCAACAGCCAGAAAATTGAAAGATGCATTGTGATGGAAAGTCTGCTGCTAGGGACCTCTTCAAAGTAATAAAGAGTGTCACTCTGGAGACTAAGGTGTGTCTGGTAGTCCATGTTCTTTGCAATCACTTGCTATGAGTCAGAGAGCTGGACACTAACTAGGGAGGAGAAAGGAGAATTGATGCCGTTGAGCTGTGGTGCTGGAGAAGAGTATTGAATATACAATGGACTGCTAAGAAAATGAACAGGTTACTCCTAGAGAGGGTTAAACCAGGATGCTCCTTGGAGGCATGGATTCCAAAGCTTCATCTGACATACTTTGGACATGTTGCAAGGAGGGACCAACCAGTCCTTGGAGAAGGATGTCATGCTTGGGAAGGTGGAGGGACAGCGCAGGAAAGGAAGACGGTCTATGAGGTGGCTTGATTCAGTGACTGAGGTGATGAGGGTAGATATGTCAGAGACAGTGAGATTGGCACAGGATAGAGCAGGGTTTAGGACTTTTGTACATAGTCCCTATAAGTTGTAGGTGACTCGATGAATATAACAGCAACAACTCTACAATCAGTTTTAAATTGTGAATGCCTTGAATACTTCTTAAAAATCTTTATATCGCAAGAGTTTAAAAAAAAAAAAACATGTCCCATATAATTAATGCTCGGTGGAAGTAAATAGATATAAATAAGTGTGTATACATATGACAGTTCCCAGTTATTAGGTAAACTATGTGAACTCAAAATAAGTCTAACTAGAAATTGTTCTCAAATATGGGCAAAAAGTCAAGTTAATCCTCTATTCTAATCAGTGACAATTCTAGACACTTGGAACAGGAATCTTGCAGCTAGACAGTTCCCATGAGGAAGATAATAACAGATGGTTTTGTTTCCACTAATTTTACTCTAGTCAGAAAATTAGTACATTTCCCTCTATTCTCTGTATATAATCTAAATTTTACTTGTGTAAATCAATCAAATTACAAACATGCCCTTTTCTAAGTTTCCTTTTGGAAATTCTTTCAGTCTATCTCAATCACATTTTAGAAGAAAAAAAAAGCAAGAAACAAAGTCAATTGCTGTCCAATAGGAACCAATTTGTAGCCAATCCTGCAGCTTATTTCTAAGGTCATAAATCACAACGAAAGGAATTGCCTAGCTTACTCTTGGATTCTAACCTCCAGAGAGGTGTGTCTTTTGGGTGAGTGATGTAACTTCCTGCAAACTAGGCCTCCTGAGCTGCCTTGTCATTATTTAAGTAAAACCCAAGGTTAATGTTGTGTACAAATTTTCCTTGTTATCTGCGGACAAAGCATTCTTAGGAAACATTTTCTAAGCCCAAATGATACAAAGCCAAGAAGCAATTACTACTCATTTGCATAGGATTTTTTTTAGTTTCTAAACTCAACATATAACCTACTAAATCACATAAAATCTAGAATAACAATAAAATTCAGTGTTCACAGACACAGGTTAGAGCTTTGGCAGCTTGATGTTGAGATGCTGGATATATTTCCTGGGGCGAGAGCTTGGAGACAAGACACTCTCTGCTGGAAGTATGTGCTGCCTTTTTAATAGCTGACTGGAAAACAAATGCGGTACACTAGCTTACCTTTGTACCTTTTTTTTAAGGAAAGGAATGTGAAAATCCCCTTTAGATTTCTTTTACTTAATTAAAACAGGAACTAATATAGGTCACAAAACTGAAGTACCACAAAAACAAAATTTTGAAAAGCAGAGCATACTGCAATCAATTATTATTTGAAACTGTATGCACATGGTATAGAGGGTTATGTGTTGAACTGATACCCAAAAATTGATGGTTCAAGTCCACTAGGGGCTCTGAGGGAAATCCAGTGGGGGGTTGCCATGAATTAGAATGGACTCAACCAGAATGGGCTGACTAGAGGTTTGAGACTGTGATGAGCTTGGAACAGGTTAATAGAGACACCACAAATGGAAGACTTCAACAGAAATACATTCCACTAGAGTTTAGGAGGCTAGAAGTCTAAGATCGAGATACCAGTTCAAAGAGAAAGAGTCTCTGTCAGGTATAGAGGTAAAAGTTCTTGTTACCTTTCATGTCTGTAGACCAAATGTTTCCTGGAGACCACCATGGTTTTTGCTATTCATTGGTGTCAATCCCAAAAGAGATTGTTTCTTAGTGGTATGAAAGGTCACCTCTTTTGGCCCAATTTCCTCAATTTCTATCTCTTATGCAAAAAAGGTTATATAAATCACAACATTGGAGAATGCCCCTTAAATATTACTAAGCTTCTGATGGTATTAAAGTAATTTAAGTTCAATCTTACTCCTCCTACAATTATTTGACTCAACAGATAATAGATGATCATTGCATATCTTCTATATTACATCATTTTGTACATGTGTTTTTGAGGAGACACCGGTCAATCCATGGCAGACTGCCTGCTGAGAATTCTGTATTTCAACCTCAAATATACATAACTGGAATCAGTATTTTAACAGATTTTAAATACATATGAGATTTTATATTTTACATATACATAAGAAACACCTGAGAGCCTATAGGAAGCACCTACGATCTTGTTAAAATGTTTATTATTTTAGTATAAATTTTCTACTAGAGGTCACATTAGAATAACTAATTGTGAGCCTTGATTAGAATATTTACTCCTTTGGCATTGCACTTGCTCTTGTGACCGTTTCAGCAGACATATCAGATGATAAGGTTCAGAAACAGACAAACCTGGGGTCAGATGCTTAATTTACTATTTACTAGTACTGGGGTGAAATGTTGTCTTGTTATGAACAAAGGAGTTTCATTTGCTCTATAGCTAACCCTCTACCATGTTTTCAGAATCAATAAATCACATGGGAAGAGATTGTCCATCTCTCTTCCACAGAATAACTGGAGGATTCTAATCACATGCTTTTGGGTTGGCAGGACAACTCTTTAACACTAAGCCGTGAGATTTCCCTGGTGATTCGGATACCACTCAGCATACAGCGTGAACAGATACGGAGAAAGAATACAACATTGACAGACACCTATCCTGACTTTAACCTATGCAGTGTTCTCTTGTGTTTGTTCAGAGACAGCAAGTTGGTCTTGGTATAGGTTTTGTTAGGGTACAATGAAATATTATAGAATTATCATTTTAACATTAGTTTTAATTTGTTTTGATACATTAGGGAGCTCTGGAGGCCTAGTAGTAAGAAGTTGTGCTGCAATCACAAAGACATACAGTTCAAATCCATTATCTGCTCTGTGGGAGAAGTATGGGCAGTCACCACCCCTGTGATTAACAACCTCTGAAAACCTGCTAGAGGGTCAGCTGTGGGTCAATTCCAACTTGTTGTTGCACAACAATGCAACAACACAGTCAAATGTCTTTATACAGTCAATAAAATACAAGGTTTCTGGTATTCTTTGCTTCTGGCCAGGATTTACCTGGCATGAGCAATGATATGATATCCCTGTTGCCAAGACCTATTGTAATTCCAGTTTGAACTTCTGACAGTTGTCTTTCAATGTACTGTTCATAATCTCCATCAATATTTTTTACATTTAATGTTAATGATATTGTTTGATAATTTCCATACTCTGTTGGATCTGTTTTCAAGGGGATAGGAAAAAAGATAGATCTTTTGTAGTCAGTCAGACAGGCAGTGACGCTCCAAACTTCCTAAAATAGACTAGTAAGCACATCCAGGGTTGCATCTGTTAGTTGAAACATGTCAATTGCTATTCCATCTTTCTCATTTTTTTGCCAATGTCTTCAGTGTAGCTTAAAATTCTCTCTTCATTGCCTCTTGATCATATGGTGTTCCTGAAATTTTTCAGTGTCAATCAATGGTTTTTGGTATAGTGACCCTGTGTATTCCTTCCATGTGCTTGGATGCTTCTTAGATAATTCAAGTTTTTGCTCATGGCATGTTTCAAGAAGCAACTCGTAACTTGAATTTGTTTTTCCATTCTTTCAACTTTAGTAATACCCATCAAGTTCTTCCCTTTTTACTCTCCAAGTCTCTTTGCACAGTCTATTATAATATTTTGTTTTGTCTTCTCTAGCTGTTCTTTGAAATTTTCTATTCATTTCTTTTTCTTCAGCATTTCTTCTCTTTGCTTTGACTTCTGTATGCTCTAGTGTGGTTTTCAGAGTCTCTTCTGACATCCATTTTAGTATTTTCTTCTTTTTCTGTCTTTGTACTGACCTTTTGCTCTCTCAGTGGTTGGTATCTTTGACGTCATCTCATAACCTATCTTGTTTTCAGTAATTAGTGTTCAATGCTTCAAATGTATCCTGGAGATGATTTTTAAATTCAAGTTGCATATATTCAAGGCTGTATTTTGGGTTTTGTGGACAATTGGAACTTGCACATAAGTAATTGAAGAAGGAGCTGGACTCTACAAAAAAAAAGTATCATCAGGATCAGTGAAAGACTCATCAATGACCTGCTTGAAACTTGAGCTGGATTTAGAAGAAACATTAGCACCCAGCTTATCACTACTAAATCAGACATATCTTGGCTGAATGTAGTGAATACCAGAAGGACATCTAGCTATGTTTTATTGACATTGCAAAAGCATCTGATTGTGTGGATCACAACAAAAAATAACTAAGAATGAAGGTCCAGAACACTTAATTGTTCTCATACAAAACCTATATCTAGATCCAGAGGATATTGTTTGAACAGAGTAAATAAACAAGGTATGGTTTAAAATTAAGAAAGGTACACATCAGGACAGTACCCTTTCTCTATACCTATTCAATCTGTATGCTGAGCAAATTATTAAAGAAGCTGATCTTTATGAAGAAGAATGTGGTATTTAAAGAAGACTCATCAACAGCCTATGGTTGGAACTACCTTGTTTGCTAAAAGTAAAACTCAAAATTCTTGCTGCAGAATATCAGATACGAAAGACTTTATCTCAGCATCAAGAAAACAAAAATTCTCACCACTAGGACAGTTGGCAGTATCATGATAGATGAAGAAAGGATTGCGTTTGTTAATGACTTCTTCTCACTTAGATCCATGATCAAAACACTTGGCACCAGTTTTTAAGAAATAAAAAGACATGCTGCATCAGAAAAAAGTGCTGTCAACGACCTTTACAAAGTGTTAAAGAACAAATATATCAGTCTAAACACTAAGGTGACCTGATTCAAATCATAGCCTTTTCAATTATTTTCTTTGAGTTACAGAAGAAGAATCAATGCCTCTGAGTTATGGTGCTGGATGAGGGCATTAAATATCCCATGGACTTCCAAGAGAATAAACAAAAATACATCTTGGATAAAGAGTTAACTAGTGTTTAACTTGGAAGCAAAAATATTGAAACTTAGCTTTGTCTTACATCCTTAGAACATGTTGTTTAAGAGGTGTCTGTCAGTCCTTGGAAGAGGGCTTCATGCTTGCTTGGGTACGTGGAGGGTCAGTCTAAGGGAAGAAAAGCACTAAATAAATGTCTTCACACAATAACAGTTGTCTCAAGTATGCCAGAGATTATGAGAATGGCTCAAGATAAGGCAGAATTCAAATATGTTGTTCATAGGGTCGCTGTCAAGAAACAAACAACAAATGCAATAAAATGTTACTATGCCTCACAAACCTTGAAGCTGTTTCTCACAAGTAGGAAGGACCATGTGTCTATTCCCAGAAGAGGCGCTTTTAGGCTTTAAGAGATTTATAATCCTTTCTGCCAGGATATATGAGCTCCCACCTGCTCCTGGTTGGTGTTTTTGTTTTTTGTTTTCACACTGTGCTTATTGTAAACTAACTGGTTACAGAGTAAAACTGTATTTTTTCCTTGAGCCTTCTTTGATTTAGCTAGTTTTTAAAATGTCATTTACATACTAAAATATAACTTCATTTCTTATTGTTAAGGTTCTCAAGTCTTTTGCTATTATTTCACTAAAGATTATAGATTGGTTCTTAAAACCATTGGGCTAATACTTATTTTTTTCTGTTTTTAAATTAATTTCTTTAATAGCAAGAAAGGACTAGAAGCTAGCATGCAAGGGGATGCAGAAAACCTACCCCTTTAGCTGACAAATCTGTATTAAAGAAAAGTTTGTGGTTCTTTTTTTCTTTCTTACTCTCACAGCCCTATTAGATTGAGAAAAACTTTTGGGAATTTGTACCCTTTCTTTTTAGTTTCATTCCCACATCCATAAGCATATATATATATATATATAGTTAGGTTCCCCATTTCAAAGAAGACTTTGTATTCAGTAAGTGAGACTGACACACTACAACAAATTTATGGAAAGTCAGATCCTGTCTTACAATTGCACATACATCTCCAAAAGGTAGTCATGAAGTGTCTCGAGCAGAACTTCTTCAATTGTAAACTTTACTTGTGCCCATTTATGTATCATTTTCCCACATAGTGTGCAAAACAAAAGTTACTTTTATGATTATTTTACCTTTTCAACAACTGAGTTATGGTGTGAAGGAGAAAACCAGACCTGATGGAGCTGAGATCTCACCATTCTGCTCTTTGCGAATGAATAGACCACTGAATGTTAAACCTTCTTTTAGTCATAATAAAAAGTTCAGTATATAGATAGTTTTGCTGTTGTTTTGTTATATGCTATCTCTCATGGCCTAGTGATAAGAACCTAAGCTGCAATCTTGAAACATGTGGCTCAAATCCACCAGCTGCTCCACAAGAGAAAGATGGGCAATCTCCTCCTGTGCAATTATTGCCTCTGAAAAACAGGAGGGTTGGCTAATAGTCGGCTTTGAATCAATGGTACATGACAATATACACCATATAATTGGAAGCAACCCATAACTAACCCTCCAGGTGATTTTAAGAGGATAATAATTGCATGGGTAAAGATTGTCCATTGGTGGATTTGAATTGTATTCCTTTGGGTTGGCACTGGAATGCCTTACCCACTAGGGTACCAGACCTCATTGGATATATATTGTTGTTGTTGCATGTCATTGAGTGTAACTTTTAGCAATCTTATGAACTACAGATCCTGTCCTTTCCTGTGTCACCCTCATAATCCCTGATATTCTTGAGGCCGTTGCTGAAAGTCACGGTTTCAATCAATGTCCTTGTGGGCTTTCCTCTCATTTGCTGACCTCCTGCCTTTCCTAACAGGATGTCCATCTTTGCTTCTAAGGAGGACTCTAGCTGTACCTTCTCTAAAATATTTTTTTCTTTTGGCAGTCTGTGGAATTGACAGTACTCTTCTTCAACACCACACCTCAAAGACTTCGATTCTCCTTTTATGCACATTCAATGTCCAGCTCTTAAATGCATAGCAAGTGATTGAAAAGACCATGATCTGTATCAGATGCCAATATATATTTATTTGTTTATATCCATCTATCTATACATCTATCTGCTACCCTTCTTTCTAATTTACCAACCTGTTGACCATATTTGAGAATATCTCTAAATAAATATGACTGTCAGTAAGGTTTAAAAATGGAGCTGAACTGTGCTAAATATAAAACAAATATATTTCCATCAAGTGTATTCTAACTCATAACAACTCTATAGAGAAAAATAGATCTGTGCATCACACTTACAAGGTTGAAATCTTGACAGACACAGACTGTCACATTACCATCCCATGGAAAAGTTGGTGGGTTGAAATCCTCAACCTTTTAGTTGTTAACCATATACTTAACCACTGAGTCATATATATATATAATGTGCTCAACTCCCCTGTGGTTCATGTCTAAAGATGAAAGAAGGAACAGTTCACAAAAATGAGGTTTGAATTCAGCATATCTCAAATCCATTTTTTAATATTACTATAAATACAGTTTCTCAGTTAACAGCCACCAAGGGAATGTTATCCATTCACATGCTCCTATGATTCTGAGGTTCAATAACATATATCTAAACATCTGTTGCTTTAACAGACAATGAAATTCTTCAGTTTTAGTCACTATTTATACAAATAAGTTATCATTTCTATGTAACTGTTAAGGTGTTATGCCTTAGACATATTTCCCCAGACACACAGCATGAAATTGACATTTTCAAGTTTGTTCACCAGGATATAAACACTTGATAGAAATGGAATTTTTCTGTGTCATAAGTGACATTCTAAATTCTAAAAATGGCTTATACAAACACTAGATAAGAATTTCTCTAACCTAACTTGAGAAACATGTAGGACGCTGTGTCATTGTTGATGTTATGTTCCAAAGAGTTGTTTGTGACTCCTTGTGACCCTATTTACAATAGCCCTGAATCCTGCTCTATCCTGTGCCAACTTTTCTGCAGTCACTGTATCAATCCAACTTATTGAGGGTCTTCCTATCTTTGAGGGTCATTCCTATCTTTGAGGGTCATTCCTATCTTCCTGTCCCTCTACCCTGCCAAGCATGATGTCCCTCTCCAAGAACTCATCGTTCCTTGTAAGACACTATATTGCAATAAAATATCTAATTTTAATTATTTTACATTTACAATAAATATTATTTGTTCTAGATTAAAGAATTAGAAAACATCCACTGAGGACCTAATAAGAAAGAGTAATAGTGGGCATAGATCAATGGTGATTAATTATACAGAAACAATGTATAAGAATAACCATATGAAACACAATGTGAATGAAGGAGTGTGTGAAACATACTGTATATGAAATAAGCAATGTGTATAAATTTTATCAGCCTCCTATCCACTCCTACCCACTCCCTTCAACACCTATCTCCTGCTGTTCAGACCTTGATCTGATAGCTTATATCTGAAGCTTTCTGGGCTTCTGAGATTCCAAACACTTCAGCTGCTGACAATTTCTTATGTTGTGGCCAGTGTCTCTTAAGTTTAGTGGCAATGTTTTCCAAGCGAGGGTGATATATCCTGTAGAACTGCTGTATAGATTGTTTTTCCTGGCCTGAGGACCGCAGGCCCAATGAGCAAAGAACAGATGAGCTGCGGGAGAATATCAAGAATATCATCCAGGAAGAGTGCAAAAAGTCATTACAAAGACAGAGGAGGAAGAAGAGACCAAAATAGATGTCAGAAGAGACTCTGAATATTGCACTGGAGCACTGAGAAGCCAAAGCAGAAGGAAAAATTAAAGATTATAAAGAGCTGAACAGAATATTTCAAAAGGCACTGAGAGAAGGCAAAGTAAAATATTACAATGAAATGTGCAAGGAACTGAAGTCAGAAAACCAAAAGGGCTTAACTCACTCAGCATTTCTCAAGCTCAAGGGACTGAAGAACAAATTCAAATCTAGAGTTGTTATAATCAAGGATGCTTTAGGCAGAATATGAAATGATCCAGGAGTATTAAAGTATGTTTACGGCATTGAAGTCTAAGGGGGAGAGAATAGCCTAAAAGTATTATATTTTAGGGCATTATTTTTATCATAGGAGTATGCAATGAGGGTTGCAGAGTGGATTATATTTGGAGGTAGGTGGTGGGGTTTGGGGAGGTGCAGGGGGGATTGTGTACCAATGAGGGAGTTTTTCTTTTGCTTTTCAAGGAGAGGAGCAAACGGAGGGAGAGGGGTTTGTGCGGGGAGAAGGGTGCAACAATGAATGAATGGAATTCCAAAATCTCTGTAGATGTTCATTGAAATGAAAAATAAACAAACTAAATTAATAAAAAATTAAAAAATAACATAAAAAAGAAGGTGGAAAGAGTATACAGAGTCACTATATTGAACAGAATTGGCAGACAGAGAAGAATTTCATGAAACAACATATGAGCAAGAGCCTATGGTGATGAAAGAAGAAGTTCAAGCTGCTTTGAAGGAATTAGAAAAAAATAAAGCCCCAGGAATAGATAGTATACCAATTGACATATTTCAACTAACAGATGCTGCCCTGGACGTGCTTACCAAGTTGTGCCAAGAAATCTGGAGAACAACCTCTTGGCCAACTGACTAGAAGAGATCTAAATTCATTCCCATTCCAAAGAAAAGTGACCCAACAGAATGTGGAAATTATTGAACAATATCATTGATATCATATGTGAACAAGATTCTTCTGAAGATTATCCAAAAACGACTGGAACAGCACATCAGCAGAATACCAGAAGTGCAGGCTGGGTTTAGAAGGGGCCATGGTACTAGGGATATTGTAGCTGATGTTAGATGGATCTTAGCTGAAAGCAGGGAAAGCCAGAGGAATGTCTATCTGTGTTTCATTGATTATGCAAAGGCATTTGACTGTGTGGATCATAACAAACTGTGGCTGACTCTCAGAAGAATGGGAATCCCAGAACACTTGATCGTGCTAATTTGAAACCTATACTTGGAACAAGAGGCAGTCGTCAGAACAGAGCAAGGAAACACTGCATGGTTCAATATGGGGAAGGTTGTACGCCAGGGATGTGTCCTGTCTCCATACTTTTCAACCTATATGCAGAACAGATTACCTGGAAGACTGGGCTCTATGAAGAGAAGAGTGGCATCATGATTGGAGGAAGATTTTTCAACAATCTGTGTTATCCAGATGACACAACCTGCTTGCTGAAACTAAGGAGGACCTGAAGTGCTTGCTGCAGAGGGTCAAGGACTGCAGCCTCCAATATGGATTGAGGCTCAATGTCAAGAAGACAATGATTCTTACCACTGGGCCAATTGGCAGCATCAGGATGGATGGTGAAGAGATTGAGATTGTTTGCAGCTTTAGTTTGCTTGGCTCCACAGTCAACACTCTTGGCACCAGCAGCCAGGAAATTAAAAGATGTATTGCAATGGGAAAGTCTGCAGTTAGGGACTTCTCCAGGGTACTGAAGAGCAATGGTGTCACTCTGGAGACTAAGGCACATCTGATACAGATCATGATCTTTGCACTCACTTGCTATGCAGCAAAGAGCTGGACAATGATTAGAGACAATAGAAGGAGAATCAATGCTTTTGAGCTGTGGTGCTGGAGAAGAGTATTGAATGTACCATGGACTGCTAGAAAACAAACAGGTTCATCCTGGAGATGGTCAAACCAGGCTGCTCCTTGGAGGGAAGGATTCTGAGGCATTGTCTGACATACTTTGTACATGTTGCAAAGAAGGACCAGTCCTTGGAGAGGAATGTCACGCTTGGGAGTGTGGAGGGATAATGCAGGAGAGAAAGAATCTCTATGACGTAGATTGTTTCCGTGACTGGGGTAAAAGGAGTGGGTGTGTCAGACACAGTGAGATTGGCACAGGACAGAGCAGGGTCTGGGGCTGTTTTTCACAGGGTTGCTATGAGTCACAAGTGACTTGATGGCACATAACAACAACAGCAACAGTATATTTTATTTGCAAACCAACATAAAATTTAAACAATAATTAAAAAATGAATAAATAGCCCTGATGACATAATTGCTTAAGTACTGGACTGTTAATCAAAAGGTTGGCTGTTTGAGTATACAAATCCCTCCATGGTAGAAGATAAGACAGCCTCCTCTTTAGAGGTACAGCCTTTGCAACCCAATGGAGTGTCACCATAAGTCAGAATATCATTGAGGGCAGTGGGTTGTAATTAGTTTGGAAATTCAGAAACATAAAGGTTTTTTAAATTTTTCTTATCCCTAGAAATCAGAGCAAAATATTAAACAGATTAAATTATTTGGATAAGACCATCTCAGTTGTGTTTATAAAAGCATAAAAGAGAGAAGAGAGGGTTTTAAATTATTTTTTAGAACTTCCCATACTTTTTTCATAATATTTAGCCATTATTCTTATTCCCCCTATAAAAATAGCTAAAAACAAATTTAGTTCACAGAATTAGTAAGCAAAAACAAACTAAAAAATTAAGCCTTCATTCCAACCAGTAGTTTTCATATAGTACAGAGTAGACTGTCCCATAGATCTTTCCAAGGCTTTAATCTTTATGAACTCAGACCCCACATCCCTCCTTTACAGAGTGGTTTGGTGAGCACCAACAGCGGACTTGATTAGAAGTCAAGTTCTAAACCACTCTGCTACTAGGGCTCTTTAGAGTTAGTAATACTAGTCTACTATTCATTATAAATCTGACTCACCATAGTGTGTTTGCCTTTGTATGACCCACTCTTCTCAGGGGAGCTCTGATATCCAGAAGTCTATCTAGATCCACGGCCCTGATGTCTTCCTTTCTTGATTTTGAACCATGCAGTGTTCCCTTGCTCTGTTCGAACAACAGTTTCTTGTTCCTTGGTCTATGTATAGATTTTGAGCGAGGACAATCCTTTATATGCATATGAAGAAAGATGTATCCCTTCTCCATAACTTTTCAGTCTCTACAATGAACAGACACTGAGGCTAGATTTTATGCTGAAGGATGTGGCTTCAGAGTTGGAGGAAGACTCATCAATTACCTGCATTATGTAGATGATAGAAGTTTGCTCACAAACTCTTTGTTTTCTTGACATTGAAATGCAATTCAAAGCAAAGGCTGAATTCCTTGATCTTCTGCAACAAGTGCTTCAAGTCCACCTCACTTTCAGCAAGCAAGGCTGTGTCATCTGCATAATGCAGGTTATTGATGAATCTTCCTCCAAACCTCATACTTCACTCCTCTTTTAATAACGTCTGTTGTTGTTGTTTAATGCCCTCGAGTCATAGACGACTCATAGTGACCCTATGAACAAACAGCCTGAGCACTGTTCGTACATAGAGTTTCCGGAGGCAAGCCATTTTGGAAGTGGATGCTGCTCTAGCTTCTCAAATAATTTGCTCAGCATAGTGATTAAATAGATATGGAGAGAGAATACAACCCTGATACAATCCCATCTTAATTATAAAACAGGCAGTGTTCTCCTGCTCTGTTCACACAACAGCCTCCTGGTACAGGTGCTCTGGGATTCTCATTCTTCTCTAAGCCAGTCACAGCTTGTTATTTTAATGTCACAAATTTTGCAGTATAATTCTTTTCATGTAGCATGGCCGAACTGGTTTTGTGATTTCTGGAATAAAAAATTTAGTTTTACTGAATTGACGCCTTTGAGCTGTGGTGCTGGAGAAGAGTACTGAATGTACCATGGACTGCCAGGAAAACAAGCAGATTCATTCTAGAGAGGGTTAAACCAGGCTGCTCCTTGGAGGCAAGGATTCTGGGGCTTCGCCTGACATACTTTGGACATCTTGTACGGAGAGACAGGTCTTTGGAGAGGGACATCATGCTGGGCAGAGTGGAGGGACAGAACAGGAGGCGAAGACCCTCTATGAGGTGGATTGATTCAGTGACTGGGGTAATCGGGATGGGTGTGTCAGAGGCAATGAGATTGGCACAGGATAGAGCAGGGTTTAGGGCTGTTGTACATAGGGTCGCTATGAGTCGCAAGCGACTCGACGGCACATAACAACAACAAAAAAAGTGACAACAATATATGTATTTACAGTAAATTATGTGTTGTTTTTGTTGTTGTTATGTACCATGGAGTTGGAACTGATCCAGAGCTGAAAACCCAGTGGGTTTTCAGAGGCAGTAAAACTTACGGCAGGAAATTTCACCATGCTGCCCCTAAAGAGCAGATAGTGCATTTGAACCACATGCCTTCGGGATGGCAGCACAGCTTTTTACCACTATGCCACCAGACTCCCCTAATTATCTGAAGCAATGTTGTTTTAATTATTAAGATTGATGCAGAAATAAGAAAGAGTACTCTTCCAATATAAACTTTGAGTGTTTTACCTTGCTAAGCATCTTTTTTCCTCTTTCTCCCTCATGGTGATACTCTGTAGGGTTTTTAAAGCTATATTTTTTCTGAAGGAGACTGCTGATATTTCCCCCATGAGGAAATTAATGGATCCAAACCACTTATATTTAGGTTAGCCACCCAAGGTAGCACATCCTTTTCCACAAGCCATATTAATTCTGCTGTCTGTGTACCTGACTTGTACTGATCAACATCATTCCTCCTCCACCTTGGCCCATTCCTCAAGGGGAAGAATCATAATTTTATCATTGACAGACAGTGCTTCTCTCACTTCCTGTATGTGTCTAGCTTTATGGCAGCCTCTCCTTCAGAGTTTCTCTCCAGTCCTTGAAGGATTTTCTCCACAGGGAATCTTCAGGCAGCATTCTGTCATGCTGCACAGCTTATGGATTTCCAGTTTATTAATTTTTAAATGATTGTGATTATGAAAGTGATATGTGATCACTGCAAAACTAGTTAAAACAAGAGGGATAATAGAATAATTAAATGCATCAACTCTAAATAACTCATGAGGAATATCATGAGTATCACAATTCTCCTAGGAGATATAAAAATGTATTTTTTATGCAATTCCTATTCATGTTAACTCAGTGTTCCCCTTTATGAAGATAAATTTCATTTCTGTGGAAGTAGTTAAGATTTTTACTAACTTTTGTTACTCTCATTCTCTCTGAAAATAAAATTCTCATGAGTTAGCTAGTCATATCACTTCCTGCCTATTAACTGCAATTTGTATGCTTCTTTGTCTAGGTGTAACTGTGTGACTCAGTTCTGATCCACGGGGTAGGAGCTGATATACTTTTCCCTGGTTATGTCTTTGAAAAAAGAATTAATTTTTTTTCCTGATTCCCCCCTCTTTTCTAGTTCAAGAATATTGGTTTGCAAAAATCAAAGTTTAATGTTGAAAATGGAAAAATTTGCTATAATGTTTCAGATCTATCTGCCTTTGAACTACTTGAAAATTATAAAAATGTATAGACAGATGAATATATCTAATTATACATATATCTTATACAAGATACTATATTTTGGAGTCTACTCTCTCTATTTTTCCTTATAACAAAAACTATAGTCAATCCAGAAATTTGTATTGAAGGTGGTCTGCTTTTTTCAAAGCAATCTTATAATAATGTCATTGACTAAGCAGTAAATAAGAAGAAAGTGTGTGTTAGGAACTGGATGCAAGAAAATAATTGGTTAAAAACTTTATCTTCTGTTAATTTAGGAAGAGGTTACAGTTCCAAGAAAATATAGACAACAGATCAATATAGTTAATAGATAGATGATAGAGAGAGAGATAGATAGATAGATAGATAGATAGATAGATAGATAATAGAGAGATAAATAGATTTTTTTGTTGTCAAGTGCTATCAGGTGACTCTGAGGTGAAACTTTATCCAACCTGGCAGTATCCTCTCAATGTCTGCTGAGCTGAATTCCATTATTGCAGTCACTGTGTCAACACATCTTACTGAGGAGCTTACTCTTTTTCATTAACTCTACTTTCCCCCAAGAACGATGTCTTTTTCCAGGGCCTTCCCCCTCCTGAAAACATCAAAAGCATGTGAGACAAAGTTACTCCAGCCTTGCCTCTGCTAAACTACACTTTTTGCAAGACAGGTGTTTTTGTAGTTTATAACATATTCAGTGTACTTCATCAACACAATTTAAGTGCATCAATTCTTCTTTGCTTTTGGTGATTTTTCACACAACTTTCATATGCATATGAAGCGATTGAAAATACCATGCCATGAGTTAGGCACACTTAGTCTTAAAACTGACATCTTTACACTTTAACACTTTAAACAGATCCTTAATAACACTTTTCCATCAATACAGTAC
>NW_006399955.1:4975526-4977073 GCF_000299155.1 Elephantulus edwardii
ACACACAAAAAAAAAAAAAATTAAAAAAAAAAGTTCCTTTAATCTATTGGATAACCTCTTTTTGAAATGAGCACAAACATGTATCTCTTTCAATTGGTTGATAAGGTAACTATCTTCCAAATTTCTGCCTTCCTGAATTCATGAAGCAGCTAATAGATAGATAGATAGATGATAGATAGATAGATAGATAGATAAGAGACTACATTAAACTGTCATATAGGTAGGTTTGATAAATAGAGACCTCAAATTTAAGGGCAACAGCTAGACAAACTTTGTGTTGATGATTCCTACTGCATAGAACAAACTGAAGAAACAAATTAAATTAATATCAATCTTACTAGGAAGCAGTAGTTTCATTGGTAGAACTTTTCCTCTTAATGAAAGAAATACAGGTTTAATTTCCTGCCAATATATGTCATGTATAATTACCATCTACCTGTTAGTGAACGCTTATGTGTTTCTTTGACAGTAAACAAGTCTAAAGACTAAAATGTACTAATAGGAAAGTCTTTGGAATCTAATTATTCCAAATAAAAATAATCTGCCTATCTGGCTGAGGAAGTTCTGTTGGCCTAGTGGTAGGGATATGTACTGCCAGCTCAAAGGTACACGGTTTGAATCCCTGTGAGCTCTAAGAGAATAAAATAAGCAGTCTCCACCTGTGCTATTTATTATCTCTGAAAACCTGGTGGAAGGTCAGCAATAAGTGAGTTCTGACACAACAATACATTAACAAAAATAACATCTGGCTTAGTGTTAAGGAGTTGCACTCTTAACTCAAAGACACACAATTCAAATTCACCACTTGCTCTGTGGGAGAAAAATAAGATATTTCCACCTGTGTGATTTGTTGTTGTATTGTTGCTGCTGTTATTAAGTGCCTTCAAGTCGAGTACAACTCATAGTGACCCTGTGAACAACAGATCTAAATTCTGTCCTATTTTGTGCCATCTTCACACTTCCTGACACACAAGAGCCCATTGAGGGCATCACCATATTAATCTACTTGGTCAAGAATCTTCCTCTCCTCTGCCTCTCTACCCTTCCAAGCATCATGGCCTTCTCCAAGGAATAGCCCCCTCCAAGCAATATGCCGAAAATGTGGGAGGTAAAGTCTCATCATTCTTGCCTCTGGCTACAACCTCCCCAAGGCATCTTTGTTTGTCATCTTGGCCGTCATGGACGTTCAAAGCTCTTTTCCAACACCACATCTCAAAAACATCAATTATTCTTCTGTCATCCAGATGCATGGCATGTGATCGGAATGACCATGAATGGAATCAGATGCACCTTAGTTCTCAAACTGACTTCATTACTCCTCAATAATTTGGTGAGGTCCCTAACTGCCTCTAAAAACATGTTGGAGCGTTAGTTATGAGCCATATATGACTTGAAGGTACACAAAAACAACAACAAACATCTGTAACACAATGGTTTCATCATAGAGAGAGTGCAGGGGCAAGCAATATTTCTTTTTTTTCTATAATTATATTTTATTAATTTTCATAAACATTTACAGAGATTTTGGGTTTCCATTCATTCATTGT
>NW_006399955.1:4982018-4982750 GCF_000299155.1 Elephantulus edwardii
TACAACAATGAATGAATGGAAACCCAAAATCTCTGTAAATGTTTATGAAAATTAATAAAATATAGAAAAAAAAGAGAACAATAAAAATATACCTACTTTTTATTTATCTACATTTATAAGAATAATTAAAAAAAATATACATTTTTGACTAGGTGCTCTTTAGTGACATATATTTGGCATTAATAGACACTGAAGTTCAACAGAAAAGTAAAGGTGTGTTGGTTAAAGTTACATGTCCACATGGCTGGCCCATGACTGTCAGTAGTATAGTAGTTATGTAATGACATAGACATCCTCTATTTGTGATATAATGTAGTTATCCTCCATTTTTGCATAATAGCTATTTTTGCTTAACAATCTAATTTTGTAACTTAAGCATGTTGTTAAGTGAGGAATGGGTACAAAAGAGAAATTTTAGTGGATTTTTTTTATTATTAGAGAGGCTTTAGTGACACAGTGTGGTATATGTGGTTTTGCTTACAAAACAGTGGTTACAGTGTTATAATGGTTACAGGTCGGAAAAAAGTAGTTAGAATTATGGCAATTGTTATTAGGCTACAATTTGTTAGGCACTGGGTTTGAATCAATCAGACGTTCCACCAGAGAAGGCAATCTCCTCCCATATGATTTACAACTTCTGAAAACCCACAGAAGAGTAATCTATGAGTCGATTCTGATTCAATAGTATGCAACAACAACAATATACTTTAACACTTTTTTTTCTATAATTAT
>NW_006399955.1:4982850-4984475 GCF_000299155.1 Elephantulus edwardii
TTCTCTAGCCATTCGTTTGTTGATGGGCACTTAGGTTGTTTCCAACTCCTTGCTATTGTGAACAAAGCTGCAATAAACATGGGTGTGCATATATCTGGCAGGGGCAAGCAATATTTCATTCCCTTGTGCATAAGGTTACTATGAGACTGGGACCAACTCAACAGCAGTCCAAAAGCCCAATATAATACTTTGTTGTTATTATTGTTGATTGCCTTTGAGTTGAACACAACTCATAGTAACCCTATGAGTAAAAGGCCTGAAGCCTTTCTATAATTATCTATAACTATCATCCTTTATCAGAGTTCATAGAGTTTTCAGAGGCATGTTGTTTAGGAAGTGTCACTCCTGTTTCCAAACCCGTCTTAAATTGGGAGCTGCACCAAACACTGTCCACCATGGGTAACAGTTATGGCATTTGACACTCCAATGGTAAAAGTTTCTGCATCACAGCAAGCCCAGGTTTCCTCAGTACAACATGTTGACAGAAGAATGCTGGTACCACTTAGAAGAATGTTCCTCCAAAATATAACAACCAACCTCCCCAAGGTCTTGTTGACTCTGAACAGGAGGCTTAAATAGAAAACAACCAATATAATATGTTTTTGTTTTTACGTGCTGTTGAGTTGCCTGCAATGCTTAGAAAACCCATGCATAGTGCCTCTGAACCCTGTCCTGTCCTGAGCCAGTCTCACTAATTCCAACTCAGCAATACCCATTGTCCCAGGCACTGTATCATTCCATCCTATCTGAGATCTTTCTCTCTGCACTGTCCCTCCATTATTCCAAGTATGATTTCCTTCCTTCTCAAGGACTGGTCTCTCCTGGCCACATGCCCAAAGTTTTAGAGGTGGACCTTCAAAATCCTAGCCTCCAAAGAGAGAATTGCTTTCACCCTCTCTGAGACAGAACTTCCCCCCCCCCAATTCAAGCCATAGTGTTTTCAATTGCTTCTTGTGTTTCTGAAAGTTGGACAGTTGACTAAAGATTGTGGAAGAAAAAATGATGCCTTTAAATTGTGGTGTTGGAGATAAGAATTGAATATTCCATGAACTGCTAAAAGAACAAACAAGTCTGTTTTAGAGAAAGTTTAGCCAGGGTGCTCCTTAGAGGCAAGGATGATGAAATTCCAACTTATATACTTTAAGCATGCTGTAAGGATAGGCCAGTCTTGGAAAAAGACATAATATTGAGGAAAGCAGAGGGTCAGAGAAAGAGAGTAAGACCCTCAACAAGATGGATTGATGTGGTTACTGTAACAACGTCTGAGGATGGTACAGGATAGTGCAAGATTCAGATTTTTTGTTCATAGGGTTGTTTTACATCAAAGTTGATTTGATAGCACCTGAAAACAGCAACAGTTTTGAAATATGAAATTAATATTTTCATTCAATAGTAGACACTAAATCTTTAGGTTGTTGGGCTGCTAACCAAAAGGTTGTATCTCTCTGGTGGTTCAAATCCACTAGTATTTCCTAGAAAGAAAGATAAACAATATTCTCTTATACGGTTTATGCAGATGACACAACCCTGCTTCCTGAAACTGAGGAGGACCTGAAGCACTTGCTGCAGAAGGTCAAGGACTGCAGCCTTCAATATGGATTGAAGCTCAACCTCAAGAAAACAAA
>NW_006399955.1:4985312-4985834 GCF_000299155.1 Elephantulus edwardii
GTCAGAGGCGGTGCAGTTGGCGCAGGATAGAGCAGGGTTTAAGGCTGTTGTGCATAGGGTCGCTATGAGTTGGAAACGACTCGATGGCACATAACAACAACAACAACAACATCATTTGGTGTATAGACGTTGATCAATGTTATGTCTTCTGGACTTACTGTGCCTTTAATCTTTATATAGTGCCCTTCCTTATCTTTTATGGTTATTTTCATCCTGAAGTCTATTTTATCAGAGATTAGTTTTGCTATTCCTACTTTTTGTTAATGTCATTTGCATGGTATATTTGTTTCCACTCTGATTTTCCAGTCTATCTTTCTCTTCATTCTTTATAATCAAGGATGCTTTAGGAAGAATATTAAATGATCCAGGAAGTGTTAAAAGAAGATGGAAAGAATATACTGAGTCACTGTATCGACAGGAATTGGCAGACACAGAATTCCATGGAATAACATATGAACAAGAGCCTATGGTGATGAAGGAAGAAGTTCAAGATGCTTTGAAGGAAATAGCAAAAAATAAGGC
>NW_006399955.1:4985934-4987415 GCF_000299155.1 Elephantulus edwardii
ATATATTTTAAATGTGAGGTAAAAAAATCACAAAGTTTGAGGAACCTTCAGGAGAATTTCACTTCTCAGATAATTATATAATTATCTTTTCAGAATCAGTATCCTTCCCACTTCTTCCCTTATTAGTGGATGAATCAAATTTTTGTATTTACTTTTGAAGGGAACAACAATTTGATACTTGGGCAATAATATATTTCTGCTTATAGGTCTCGTTTTAATATGTCTTTTGCAGGCATAAGTGTGGAACGAGGTACATATGTTTGTCTATATATATATATATAATTTCAGCACATGAGCTAGCTGTCTGTATGTGTTTATTCTTACCATGATCATGAGAAGAATTGTTGTATAGTTAAAACTATAACATATAAGCCAAAACTAAGGATAGCTGGTTGCATTCTGGAAAAACATCTGACTGCCAAGTGAATGGTCTTTAGTTTAAATTTGTCAACAGTTTCATGAATAAAAGTGGGGTGGTCTGCTTCCATAAGGATTATAGCCTTGAAAGTCCTGTGGGCAGTCCAACTTTGTCTATAGCATTAATATGAGTTGGAATCGACTCAATGTGAAAAAGATATGAGTTGCTACATTTGAACTATAAAATCAGCTCTTTTTACAGCCTATCCCATTCAGCCTGTCAGAAGAGCAAAAATGTTTTGACCACATGCCACATTAGGAAAGACATGAAAAGGTCATGAACAAATGCTTGTGGTTCTTAAAGAGTATTGTTTTCAAGTCCTCCTTCAATTTCATCAGACTTGTACTTTATGCTTTCCTTCTTTAAAGTCATTATGTTTACATCTTATATTATACAATATAATTGTATGGCCTAATATTTTCAACATAATTTAAATTCACATTGACAAGTAAGGCACTTTCCTGAGAATACTGGTTGTCATATGTTTCAGAGGATACATTTACTCTCACATGTCTAAAGCCAAATTTGAGTCATCCAGTTGGCCTGCTAAATAGCATAGCAATTTATAGCACCCTTTTCTTCCAATATGAACCTACTTCACAATGGAATGTCCTGGAAATCATGTCACCAAATTATTTCTTTTTCGTGTGTGTGTTGAGGAGGTTTCATCAGCACAAGCAGCACAGAAAATGCTGATACAACTGTCAGTGAGGAGGGGAATGTAGCAGAAATTGTGAGAAGTTAAGTGAGCGAATGTCAGCTCTGTCAGCTCTGCATTCAACCCAGAAAATGAGAAGCAGCTCAACCTGAAAACATGTTTATGATTTTCTTATTAGGTGTCACAGAGAATCCAATACATTCCAGAATATTGGAACAATAGTAAGAAATGGATATTAATATTTTAAACAATAACAATTGAGATAGAGATTTTAAACAAGCACAGAGCAGTAAGGGTACTGTAGAAAGAGTTCTGAAAAAGACAAATAAGAATTTAAGTTGATGGGCATCCATTTACAAGGTGTATGAACTTGAATGAATTGTCTAAATTCTATTAGACTCTACT
>NW_006399955.1:4993121-4998022 GCF_000299155.1 Elephantulus edwardii
GTTCCAGTTTCTCCACAACCTCGCCAGCATTTGTTGCTTGCTGTTCTGTTAAATTTTGCTATTTTGACTGGGGTGAAATGATATCTCATAGTATGCTCGCAAGAACCTGCTATTACTATTGTTATCTTCATTTTTCTAAAGAACCATTTTCTAGGTCATTCATTATGACAGAACTAGTAAGTATCAGAGTCTGGGTTTCAGTTGTGAACATCTGAGTCCAGAAACTGATTTTAATGCAATGAAGGGATGTTGAAGGAAGGAAAAGGAGGGAGGGAGAGAAGCACTTAAAGTAGCAGGGTGCCACCCAGTGATAATGCCTTCACTTAGCAATGAACTAATCAGAAATCTGAAGAAATGCAAGCACATCATATTAAAAACATCAGGAGAAAAAGGTGCCTCAGGCAAAATGTCTTTTGCTAACTCTGAGCAAAAGAACCCATCCCTTGGGTTGTAAAAATTCAAGGAATAGCTGCCTATGACATTTATCTATTTGCAATCTATACCTAGGAGAAAATTGAAAAAATTAAAGTGACTATTTTAAATTACAGCTAACATTAACAAAAACAGCACTTAGAAGAACTAATAGATATTCCTGGTACATTGCATGAATAAGTTACTGTCATACAATGCTTTATTTATCTCTGAGTTTTATGGCTATCAGAAAACACTGAGCAATAAACTGTTAAAGTAATTTAGTAAATACTGATTAATAATTATAGAACTTATATGAGGCCTATATAAATAGTAACATAAAGTAATTAAACACTAAAATGTCACCTAATACTACAAGTAGATATATATTTAATAAATTTAAATAATTGATACTTATCCAGTGATTATACATGAAACATAAAAAATATTTAAGTATTCATTATCTATCCATCTACTTAAGGAGGTCTAGAAGCTCTGGTGGCCAAGTGGCGGTAAGTGACACTGTAATCCTGAAGGCCTAGGGTTCAAATTTATCAGCTGCTCTGCAATCTCCTCCTCAGCAATTAACTGCCTCTGCAAACCCTCCAGGGGTTCAGCTTTAAGTTGGTTCTGATTGACAGCAAACAACAATAAAAACAACACATCTAAGTATGCTTTCACAACCATACCAAATGCAATTCTACTTTGAGCAACATAGTTTATATTGGATAGAACAACCTCCACCCCGAAATGTAAATCTAAGTCCAACCATTATCAATGTATCTTTCTAATCCATAGGCTGTTGCTCAGCAAAAACAGCTCTTCTATGGTGGTTCTAGCCCACCAAGAGCTCTGAGAGAGAAAAAGGAACAATCTCCTTCCATGTGATTTACAGTCTCTGAACATCTGCCCGAGGGTCAGCTATGAGTTGCTTTGGACAGACAACATGAATAAGCTCAGTCTTTAAGTGAAGAAATGTCTAGATGAAACCTAAGTTGATTATTACAGCTTCTAGGTCCATAACACATGGCTTACTGCACTGTTAGTTTCTGCAAATGACGGCAAATGTGTTTCTAAGCACGGTCGTTAATTTTAAAAATATGGAGCACTGTGTTAATCAAATGACCGTCTATAGTGGTTGAAATTCATCAGCTACCCTGCAGGAAAAAAAAAATATGTGCAGTATCTTGATACCAGCAGCCGGGAAATCAAAAGAGGAATTGCATCAGGAGAGTCTGCTGTCAAGGACATCTCCAGAATACTGAAGAGCAACAGCATTTTTAATAAATGGTTAGAACATACTTACAGAATACCCTACCTCCAAAGTTAAATTTAGGACATTGAACAGAATCAAATTTTAAGATTTAAGTATAATTAAACAAAATAGTGATAGAAAAATAGAAATAGACATGAGAAATGCAGCAATTAGATATAATAATTTCCAAATGGTATTATAACCATGAGTTTAGGCTTTCCAATGTGCTTTTACGGGACCTCTAGTGGCTTAGTGGTAAGCAGTTGTGGTTCGAATCCACCAGGTGTTATGTATGAAAAAATGTTCAGTCACTTCCTGTGTGATTTACTACCTCTGGAAAACCACTGAAAGGTCAGCTATGAATTCATTCCAACTACACAACACACAACAATTAAAACACAACCATCCTAAGCATTATAATAAATTGTATTAATCTAACAAACAAGCAATTCTCTGACTACATTCGCTGAAGGGAAAGGAAACCCCTAGCATGATCTGAGACCAGGTCCTTTACTCTGCATTCAATAAAGAGGACAACAACAACCTAACCCAAAACAACAGCAACAAAAACTACCTTTCATCCTATCTCTGGAAAACAGGCCCCTTTATTTGTAGTCCCCACATATCTACATCTGCCTCATTATAGTCCACGCTCCACACTGCACCAGCCAGAATGTAAACCACTGCTTAAAATCCTTCCAAACAATTCCATCACTCTCTGCATCAAGACCTATCCTTAACACGGCTTATAGTTAGGGTGACCCAGCATCCCAATTTCCACCTGGTTTTCTGGCATAATAATTGGTAGTTCTTTTCTTTCATTCTTAAAAGTCATCCAGTTTTGAACAAAAATTTACATAGCTACCTTTCTACTACCAGGATTTTTTTTTCCTCCTTCCTGTTTGACTCTACCTTGCATGTACCAGACATACTGGATTTCTTCTGTGTCTTGGAATATACCATCCTTTTCCTAATCCATTGCCTCTTTACAAGCTCTTCTTTCTGTTTATAACTCCCTATCACAATCTTTTGTTTCATGAAATTTTATTCATCATTCCTGTTTTAGTTAAAATGTCACTTTTTCCTCTTAGACAAGAAAGCGATTTCTGACTCCTTAGACTGGTTGGTCATCCTAGTACCATGCACCTTTTCATTTACCACAGCGATGATAATAGCACTTAACAGTGAGAGTATTTGCTTAGTAATTACATGTTTTTTTCTTATTGTGCAATGCTCCAGATACAGACTGGCTTTTTGTTTGTCTTTTTCATTTTATAAGTATTGTATCTGGTATACAATAGGTGTTTGATTGTTGATTAGCAAACAAATAATTATTGAAGGGGCCACAACGCTTATGCATGAGTAAGTACATGGTAAGTGGCTATAGATCAAAACTGTCCTTCTCATTAACGTATTCTAAGGTAATTTTCCAAACTTGGGAGGGGGGGGAATATGATGTTCACCAGCATCATGCATCATAGGGGGGAATATGTTGCCCTAAACTAGTCTCTGAAAAAGATTCCTATTAGTTTCAAATGCTATCAAAGGGCAATATATTTGTTAGTTCCCTTCCAATTCTGACTCTACTATTACATGAAGAAATTTACTGCTCATATTTACCAACAACAGAGAATAAAGATATTTGTCATGAGTTTATAGGACTTTGTCTTCTTCCTGACAAGTATTTTCTGTATATACATGTTCAATGTACCTTTAATCTTACCAAACTTTCTGAGGCCTTTATAATTCTTAAATTATATTTATAGAATACTTGAAATATATTGATTTACTCTCACTCACCAAAGATTACCAAAATGATAACATTATTTCATTGCTAACTCTCATAATCTTTACCTCTGATAGTTGAAGCTAAATCTCAGCTATTGTGTCACTTTTTCTGTGTTTTAGTATGAGTCTCTAAAATGTTTTCTTTAATAAACAAACCACAATACCTTATCTATCATAGCTAAAAATTCAAGAATATTGAATATACTCTGAAATGCTAAAGGAACAAACAAATGTGTCTTGGAAGAATGTTCCTTAGAATAGGAGGTTTTTTCCCAGAGAAGATGTTGAGACTTCAACTCACATACGTAGGGCATGTTCTCAGAAAGAACTCATTCCTGGAGAACAGCTTTATGCTTGGTCAAGTAAAAGAACAGCAAAAAGAGGAAAATCCTTAATTGATGTCTTGATAGCTGCAAAAATGGACTCAAGAACAGCAGTGATTGTGAGATTGGCACAGGACTGGAACATGGGTTGGATCGTTTGTGGGTTTTTTGTAGGTCTGGTTTACATAAGCTCTTATGAAACAGAAGTAAATCGATGGTATCTAACAACAACAAAATAAATTAATGACACAATTATTATCTTAATTTCATTAAGTAGGTAATTTAGTGCTTGTACTTTTCCCATCTATGGTAGCATATTTTAATTTGTTTTTCAAACATACTTTTAATATGGATCAAAATATTGTATATATTGTATTCCATTGAGAAATCTGTTAAATTTCTTTTTTTATTGATAAAAATTTTTATGTCTGAGTTTTAGAACTTTGTTGTTTAGTGTGTTTATATTCACTGTGTTTCCTGCATACCTCCATTTCAATTCACACTTTGTCTTAAATTTCTTTTAATCTACAAATTGTCTGTCTTTGTCCTTATCATCTCTTTTTTAAAAAATTAATTTTTTTTAATTTTGGAATTTCTCCTGCTTTTAAATTTTGTGATGGCATCTTGATCGTGTCTTGTGATATGTTCATCTATGAACACATCTTTTTTATTCTCCTTGGTTTTTATACTTTTTTTTACTACAGGTAGTTCCCAATTTACATGCTATTTCAGGTATTCTTGCAAGTTGGATTCAATACAAGTAAAATATCCCTTTTTCTCAAATTTATTTTTGTTTTCATTTTCATAATTATTATCTTTTATTAACAGTATTTTAAAAAATTCAGTATTGTCTTTGTGGGTTGGCATGATAGTGATCAACAAATTATATTCTGCAACAGATAAGATTGCATAAATAAGTAAATAAAAGGGCAACTGTAAGTAAGATTCATAGTTGTAATTCAGAAGTAAGCTTGTGATCTTTAATCAAAAGGTTTATAATGTTGGTTTGACTGTCCTTTTCGTGTGATGTTATCAGCCAATGGTGATCATTTACCATATTTATTAAGTGCTTACTTTTTTAAAAGGAAAATTACTCTATCATTTAGTCTTTGTTTATAAATATG
>NW_006399955.1:4998517-5000883 GCF_000299155.1 Elephantulus edwardii
AAACTATAGAACAATCTCATTAATTTCACATGCAAGCAAGATTCTACTGAAGATTATCCAAAAACGACTGGAACAACACATCAGCAGAGAACTGCCAGAAGTCCATGCTGGGTGTAGAGGGGATCGTGGTACTAGGGCTATTGTAGCTAATGGTAGATGGATCTTGGCTGAAAGCAGGGAATACCAGAGGAATGTATATCTGTTTCATTGACTATACAAAGGTGTTTGACTGTGTGGATCATGACAAACTATGGCTGACTCTGAGAAGAATGGAAATCCCATAACACTTGATTGTGCTAATGCGAAACCTATACTTGGACCAAGAAGCAGTCATCAGAACAGAGCAAGGGAACACTGCATGGTTCAAAATTGGGAAGGGAGCACACCAGGGATGTGTCCTATCTCCATACATTTTCAACCTGTACGCAGAACCGATCATCCAGGAGACTGGGCATCAGGATTTGTTGAAGGTCTATCAACAATCTGCAATATACAGATGACACATCCGTGTTTGCAGAAAGTGAGGAGGACCTGAAGCGCTTGCTGCAGAGGGTCAATGACTGCAGCCTCCAATATGGATTGAGGCTCAATATCAAGAAGGCAAAGATTTTCACCACTGGGCCAAATGGCAGCATCAGAATGGATGGTGAAGAGATTGAGATTGTTCACAGCTTTAGTTTGCTTGGCTCCACAGTCAGCACTTTCAGCACCAGTAGCCAGGAAATTAAAAGACGTACTGCCATGGGAAAGTCTGCTGTTAGGGACCTCTCCAAAGTAGTGGAGAGCAATGGTGTCTCTCTGGAGACTAAGGTGTGTCTGACACAGGCCATGTTCTTTGCAATCACTTGTTATGCATCAGAGAGTTGGACAATGACTAACGAGGATAGAAGGAGAATTGATGCCTTTGAGCTGTGGTGCTGGAGAAGAGTATTGAAGGTACCACGGACTGCTAGGAAAACAAACAAATTCATCTTGGAAAGGGTCAAACTGGGCGGCCCCTTGGAGGCAAGGATTCTACTTTGGACATGCTGTAAGCAGGGACCAGTCCTTGGAGACGGACATCATGCTTGGTAGGGTGGAGGGACAGCACAGGAGGGGAAGACCCTCTCTATAAGGTGGATTGATTCAGTGACTGGGGCAATTGGGATGGGTGTGTTAGAGATGGTGCAATTGGCACTGGACAGAATGGAGTTTAGGCTGTTGTACATAGGGTTGCTATGAGTCGCAAACGACTCGACAGCACATAACAACAGCAACATCTTGTAGACAATATATTGATGGGCTTTATTTATTTTTATCCATTCTGCTATTCTTTTTCTCTTGATTGGTGCATTTAGTCCCGTCAGATTTAGTGTGATCATTGACAGGCTAGGTTTTATCCTTGTCATTTTGCTGTTTCTTCTGTTGTTTTCGTTATTTCTTCTTACATATGGTCTATCCATTTTCATTTGGTGTCTCTCTGTGAAGAATTTCCCTTAAAAGTTCTTGTAGATTTGGTCTTGTTTTCACAAATTCTTTAAGTTCTTTCTTTCATGCAAAAGGTGTTATCTTTCCTTCGTATTTGATGGAGAGCCTTGCTGGGTACGGGATTCTCAGTTTGCAATTGTTTGCTTTCAGTATTTTGTGTATGCCATTCCGTTGTCTTCTTGCTTGCATGGTTTCTGCTGAAAAAGCATAATTTAATCTGTTTTTCCTTTGTGTGTGACTCTTTGTGTTTTCGGGGTTTTTTTGTGGGTTGGTGTGTGTGTGTGTGTGAATGTGTGTGTGTGTGTGTGCGTGTGTGTGTGTGTGCTGCTTTTAGTATTCTATCCTTATCTTTTATTTTGGAGAATTAGACTATGATAAGTCTTTATGTTTTCCTTTTTGGGGTTTGGTCTATTTGGTGCTTGCTGAGTTTCCTGAATGTGCATGTCTTTGCTCTTCATGATACCTAGAAAGTTTTCTTCTAATACCCCTTTCACAATTTTCTCAGTAATTTTTCTTTCCCTCTCATATTCTTGAATTCCAATCATATGTATGTTATTCCTATTGATGTCATCCCATATGATTCTAATGCTGTCTTCATTTTCTTTATGTCTCATCTCTGGTTTTTTTCTAACATGTTTCCATTCAGGTTCTTGTCTTTCCAACTCACTCATTTCTGCTCCATCTTTTCTGTTCTACTTTTTTGTCCTTCAAGACTGTTGGACACTTCTGCCATTTCAGTCTTAAATATTTTAGATTGAATTTTTATGCTTTTCTGTTATCTCTAGTAATATGTTGGCAAATACCCTCTCTATCTTGCGATGATTTTTCAAGTTCTTGTATATCCTTATTTATAGTTTTATTTCTTCCATTTTTTTATTTTATTCCATATTTGTGTAAGT
>NW_006399955.1:5002518-5006579 GCF_000299155.1 Elephantulus edwardii
GATGACAGAAATACCAGTGTTTTGTAATTCAATAGGTAAGTCTATGTATTTATAATTTTACAGTCATCCTAAATTTCATATTAGTAACTCTCCACATGCTTTTGTCACCTGATATTGTTATGGAATTGTGGATTTCCTATTTTTTTTTGTCAGTTTTTGTCATAGCAGAGGGGATTTTGAAATGTAAGAAACTTATTTTGCTATACTTTCTATCTTTTCAGATTCTTCTGCATTTGCTTAAAATTTTTGTGTATATTTCTAATATCCAACACTCTGTGTGCTTTATTTGCATGAATTATCCGTCTATTTTATTTGCATAGAATCTTTCAAACTAGTCTGCGCATTTAAGATAATAATTATATTAACATTAAATATTTGAGTTCTTGTGTATCCAAAAGTGTTTCAAATGTTTTCAATTGTATTAAATCAAATCCCTATCAAGGTCATAAAAATGCAAAATATAGCAAGGTATTCTAAAGCAATTAGCTTGAAACAAAGAAAAGTCATTATGAAAACACAGAGAGTGTGCCTTGGGGAAAAAGATGCTAAGTCCTTGGTGCAAAGAGAGAGAAATAAGGAAAGTGAATGATTGTTAAGGGTGTTCTGCTCTTCAGTTCCATGCTAAGTTTTAGAATGGTAAATGTTTGGCCTTTATCACTAATAATCTTTTATAGATACTTTAGACACTGGTGGTGGATGACAACCACAGATAGGTACTTTCTTTCTACTGTTGTGTTTATAACAAAGTACTTATAACAAAATATCTATCTAATAAATTAAGATCATCCTCACTCACTTCTTGTGTAGCTCCAAGGTTAGCTCCAAATCTTTGTTTATTAATAAAAAGAAAATAGTCTCTTAAATGTGAATATTCTGTATCTGATAAAGTGGCAATGCAATCTAAGTATGCTTTAAAAAGAATCCTAGCCATAATATTAATGAAACAGTTGTAATTTAAAATCTGTGTGATGATTCAGAAACAAAAATAAAGATCAAATAATTGGCAATCTCATTTGTAACAAATATTTAAAGTAGTAAGAACACATGTAAGCAGAGTAATGTGATCCTTTCTAAAAGGTCAAATTGACTTCTGTGTGCTAAATGGCCTATGGTAATGGCAAAGTGAGAGGAGAAAGAGCAATTTGGAGATTATTACAGCTTTCAAGATGAAGATTAATTGTGGCTTGACTATGGTGCCAAGAAGTAATCAGAATCAGCTATAGTACACAATATATAACAAATATTTGTGCATATGTCCTAGTTTTCTGTTGCTTTTACAGTAAATTAACACAAACTTTGTATCTTAAGGAGTCCCTGGACATAACATTTTGTAGTTTAAGCTGCTGACAGAAATGTTGGTTATTCAAGTTCACAAACATACATACCTTTGAAGAAGGTTTTATGAAGTACTTCCAAAACTCTAGTCATTGATATCACTATAGAGCACCATTCTCCTTGGACATACATTATCTCTAAGAGTTTAAAGAAACACAAATTTATTCTTAAAGTGATTTTAGTGCAAGAAATCATATACATTATGTTTTATAATATTAATCACAATTGATCAGAACCTTTCATCACCATGTCTCATCAAATCTTCACTGCACCTTGTCTATTCCTTCCTCCAACCCATCCTTTGGTCAAGGGAATATGATTTAAATATGAGCAAAGGTGTGTGTCAGAGCTGTTTCCTTTGTCCATACCTGTTAAATCTGCATGCTGAGAAAATCAATCAAGAAGTTGAAATTTATGAAGAAAAATGTGGCATCAAGATTGGATGAAGACTCATCAACAGTCTATGTTATGCAGATGATACAATCTTGATTGCTGAAAGCAAAAAGAACTTGAAACACTTGATGCAGAAGATCAAGAACTATGGTCTTCAATATGGATTACATCTTACCATCAAGAAAGTCAAATTCTCATAGTATAGGTTTCTCCTAAACACAATTAAATGTTTTGGGATTCCCATTCTTCTTAGAGTCAGCCACATAGCACCCTTAAATATTGCCACTGGAAGCTTGAATTTGTTCTTTATTTCCCTCAGCTTAAGAAATGCTAAGTGAGTTCATCCTTTTTTTATTTTCTGACTCCAGCTCTTTGCACTTCACACAAGTTCCTTGACATTTCATTATAATATTTTGTTTTGTCTTCCAGAGATGTCCTTTGAAATCTTCTGTCCAGCTCCTTAACTTCTTGATTTCTCCCTTTGCTTTGGCTTCTCTGCATACTAGAGCAATATTCACTCTCTTCTGACATTCATCTTGGTCTTTTCTTCCTCCTCTGTCTTTGTAAAGACCTTTTGCATTCTCCCTGGATGATATTTTTTATATATTCCCACAGCTCATCTGGGCCTCGTTCAAGTCCTTAAATCTGTTCCTGAGATGCTTTTGTTTTGCTTTGTTTTTTAAATTCAGGTAAGATAGATAGATGCAAGGTAGAATTTTGGGTTTTGAGAATTAGTTTTCATTTTCTTTTATCTTCAGCTTGAACTTGTATGTGAGTAGTTAATGGTATGTTCACAATATGCACCTGACCTAGTTTTTACAGCTGATGTAGAGCTTCTCCAATGATTTTTTCCACAGATATAATCAATTTGATTGCTGTGTAGACCATCATGTGAAATCCATGAATATAGCTATCATTTGTGTTTCTTACTAAAGATATTTGCAATGAATAAATTTTTTATTGTATACATTTCTATCATTCTATCGTCAGCCTCACTTCTGTCATCAAGGCCATGTTTTCCAACTACTGACCCTTCTTCATTCCCCACATTTGCATTCCAGTCACTCATTATATAGTAATAACTAATGTATCTTGATTGCATGTTTCATCAATTTCTGACTGAAAAAGTTGGTAGAAGTCACCTATTGTCTCTTGTTTGGTTCTACTTGTTAATACATATATTTGAATGATGGTAGTATTAACAGGTCTTCTTTCTATGCATGTGGGTATTATCCTGGAGCTCATAACATTGTATTTCAGTATGAACCTAGAAATGGTCTTTTTTACTATGAATGTGACCGCATTTTTCCTCACCTTTTCATCTCCAGCATATCATGCGATTCTGATTCAAAATGCCCCATGCCTGTCCATCTTAGCTTGCCCATGGCTAGCATATCAATATTTATGAGTTCTATTTCTTCCTTAACAATGTCCAGTTTTCCTACATTCCTACTTCTCACATTCCATGTTCCAGTCACTAGTGTCTGCTTGCAACTCTTCCTCCTCCTTTGTGTTTTCCAGTACAAGAGCTCAAGCTCTGATTCCATCTATGCTGGTCTAATCTGAGTGTTTACTGTTGTACATAGGGTTTTCCAAGGTCTGTTATTTCAGAAATAGATGACCAATCCTTCTTCCTAGTCTGTCCTACTTTGGATGTACAACTTTAGAGCAATATCTGACAGAAAAGAATTTTACCCCAAAAAGCAGAATGTCCCTGCCTGTTTATAAAGCTAATTGGTCCCACCTCTACCTTTGGAACATGTAAGGTGATCCAATTCTCCCTCTCCACCCTACCAAACTTCTCCTCTGATTCTTTGTCTTACCACCTTCACCAGCATCATTCTCCCCCTCCCCCCAACTAAAACTGATGTGATGTCTCAGTCCGTTATCCATTTCTGCCTGCTCTTGCTTACCCTCCTCCCCAGTGATACTGGAGTTCAACACAGATCCAGGGTGAAACAAGGGAGAGGGCCCCACAGGCATAGATCGGTGTTGGGGGTTGGGCACGTCCATTGGAGAGCAGTGACCTGGGGGGATTGAAAGGACAGGGCAGTTTCAGGGCCCACTAGGGTTTATTTACATCTACTGTAAAAGGCTTACTAACTGCAGGGCAATGTCTTGTCCACCATTACATGTCAGCCTCAACTTCAGTTAACTTTTGTGAAAGGCAACTTTATATTTGGCAGATTAAAAAATTACCTGTTATCCAGGATCATCTGTCCAATCGTAGATATGTTTCAAACTTTTGTTGTAGTATTGAATTATTTTATTGATGTGCTTTTGGATTCTATGGGCTAGGATTTTGTTAAGGACTTTTGTGTCTATGTTCATGA
>NW_006399955.1:5011354-5019598 GCF_000299155.1 Elephantulus edwardii
TATATATATAAAATTCTTTTTCTCTACTTTTAGAAATTTTCACTTTATTTGTGACTTCAATTGTTTCTTCCATCATTTCTACTTTCATTCGTGGCTGTTTGAATGTCTCCGTTTCAACACATATTATCTGCCTTCTTGACTCTTGATTAATGAGGTCTCTAATATTCTCTGCTTTTTTTGGAGAAGGCTTAATTTGTTTTTTCATAAATTCATGTGAAGTTTTTCTTGATAAGTATTAGTTCATTTCTATTGTGTCTACGAAAGTTTTTTATTCTTGTCTTTATAATGTTACTTACTCGTTTCCATGTTAAAACGTGCAGTTTATTGGGCTACTTACTCTGTTGTAAGTCCTTTCTGGGAACATTTGCCTTTCCTAAAATCCTTCAGATTCTCCTTGTGCTGCGCTGCAGCCCTATAGGAATCTCACTTTGTTGTAGACCCCAGATACCAACTCTATAGGCCTCCTTTGTGTATGAAGTGGCTGAGCGGTGTGAGACCAGGTGCTCTACTCACACAGTTTCTCATGCACATTTTCTCCTAGAGCTTAATGTCTTCCTTTGTCTCTGGAGTGGTATGAAATTAGAGATCAGGGCTGCCAGATCAACCAGTTTGCATGAAGGGCATCTCAAGTCAGCCCCCTCACCCCCCTCTCTCTCTCTTAGAGAGCTATGGAAATTCTTTCCTCTGCTTAAAGTCTGTATACGAAACTCTCTTGTCCTGTTTGACTCCTGGGATGGACCTGCAGCCACAGAGGCAAGGATCCCCAGACAGAGGGACTATAACCCCAGGGATACCTCAACCCTTTCTTGCCCCAAGCAATAAAGAGTGCTTGCTCTTAGCACAGAGCCTTACCTCCCCTTTCCTTTTCTCCTGCTGCCTAATAACAATAAAGGTGCATTAAGAAGTCTCAGGAAAATCATAAACAGAGCTCTAAAATTTTAATTCTGTGCACATGTTTATAAAATGTAAAATTATCTGGAAATACACCCTTTCTAGAAGTTTCAGATCATTAGGTTAAAAAATTCAGAGTGTATGATGATTTCTTGTGCATGTAGTTATGAAGAGAGCTGATTTTTCCTTCTCTATTGAGTGAGTTAATAACTTGTGGGAAAAAAAGAATCTTCAACAACAATAATACTGACCCCAAAACTTGAAAATAAGGGTTTTAATTGAACTAATAATACTTGGCATATTTATAATAAAGTAGATTTATTTGGAAAAACCTTATATAAGCCTAAGTAAAGATCTATGCCAAGTAGACAAGGTAGCAATGTCATTTTTGTTATGTGCTGTTGAGTCGCCTGTGACTCATAGCACCCCTGTGTACTACCGCCCTATACCCTGCTATATCTTGTGCCAATCTTATTTTCTCTGACACACCTACCCCCATAACCCCAGTCACTGAATCAATCCATCTCATCGAGGGTCTCCCTTTCTTGTGCTGTTCATCCACCTTTGCAAGCATGACATCCTTCTCCAAGGACTGGTCCCTCCTTACAACATGTCCAAAGCTTTAGGGAGCAGCCTGGTTTCATTCTCTCCAGGAAGAACCTGTTCGTTCTCCTACAGTCAATGTTATAGTCAATACTCTTCTCCAACACCAAAGCTCAAAGGCATCAACTCTCCTTCTATCATCCCTAGTCATTTTCCAGCTTTCTGATGCATAGCAAGTAATTGCAAAGACCATGGCGTAAATCAGGCACACCTCTTTGTCTACACTGACATCATATCAAGGGCAAGAAAGGGGGAGAAAGGTGTTAAATAGCATAGGTGGGAGTAGAATGGAATGCTGATGGAGCAGGGAAAGCAGTGGGTCAAGACATATGTGTCAGAGGTGAGGACAACACTGAATCTATTGATTATTTCTATAAATGGGGAAATATCTTACATCTGCTCTTTTCTGTAACATGCTTGTCTATCAGAAACTGTTCTAAATCTGAGTATTCATATTAAAACAGACTAAGAAGAAGGACTGGCCATCCACTTCCAAAATAGCAGATCTTCAAAAACTCTATATAAAATGTAGCAATATATTTTCAAAAAATAATGACATTTTTAAGTATATATGTGAAATTTACTTTAAGAATGAATTAATTTTTCTTTGGTAAATGTTATGATTTTTAACAGTAAAAAAATCTATCATTTGAGGAGTCACACATTAGTTTTGTGGCATTAGGCAGGCTTTTAGCCAATTTTACAGAACAATCAATTTTATTTTGCAATCAGTTTTAGTCTCTAAGTTTCCTCAAAGAAACAGAAAAATTAAAAACAAAATCTTTGTTTTCGTTTGTTTCATTATAAGAATTCTATTATCTGAAATTCTTTGAATGATTTTGCCTCAAAAGGAATCCTTAAATAAATTTTAGTAGTTTTCCGGGAAATTATCATATATTTTAAAATATATTGGGTATTTTAATAGAGATACAGAGAAAGTGAAATTGACCAGTTCCCCTATAAAGATAACATTAAAAAAAAGAAAAAAGAGAGGATTTTACCTCAGAAGATAAAAGCTGGGAGAGTAGATGATTGAAGTATAAAACATCTTGAAGGATAAGTATACAGTAACTTCAGATCTCTTTATCTGATCTTTAATTACCAGAATAAGTGTTACTTTTCACACTTAAAAGAAATTACACATGCATGAAAGGCCTTTCCCAGAAAAGTGGTGTTGTTGGAAGACGTAGATTCAAGAATAGTTCAAATAAATTAATTGACGTTGATACATGTCACACTGTCAAAGGAAGTTCAAGATCTTCAGTGTAACATTTTGTGATACCACTTACTGGAATGTATACATGATTGATCTGTTCCAGGATGACACTTCTTTTCTCTCTCTCTTTTATCCCCTCATTTTTTACTGTAATAGAGTAATTTTATGTTCCTTGTCAATTTGTTCCAATAATTGTGGGGCTGTAGATTCTTCATTACATTGCCAGAAAGTTATAGCCCTAGTTTTAGCCTTCTTAAATTTTATACTGTAATCAACCTTTTTAATGAGCCAAATCTCTGGATCTTACAATAGCAAAGGGCCTGCTTCTTGGGCTCCTTAAAGTAAGAGGAAGTAGCCCCTACTTTGTGTCTATAGCTCTTTTGGGCATTGGCGACTCCTCTTACTTAAGGAGTGCAAGCAGTAGGACAACATCCTCATGTACTGTGATTTTCTGACTCAACTATTTTGTTTTTATACTCTCAAATCCTAGAACCGTGAGGAGAAGGACAATAATAAATGTGATCAAATCCGTTTCAGGAACTAATCATTATTGATTGCATGTTAATCAGCTTCCATTGATGGATGGAAGCTATTATTTAAATAGTTTATACTTTATAGCACATCATATTCTATATCATTTCTAAAACCAACACTACATCTATAGCCACTGAATTCTTTCAGACTCAGAAAGATCCTTGCTAGACAGTCTAGCGCTACCCCATGGGATTTTCATGGTTCTAATCTTTATAGGAACAGAATACCTCATTTTCAATCATGGAGAGATTGGTGTACTTGAATGGCCAACATTTAAAATTAAGTCAAGTGCTTATACAATGTTCTGCAGATGTCCTTATATCATTCTTTTCCCTCCTCTGCAGTTAAAATATTTCTAATACAGGTATGCATGTTTTCATACATATGTTACTGTGGTGACATTATGTAATGAAGATATTATCAAACTGTTTGCATCAGTTTACCTAGGAGACGCTATTCCTTGGAAAGTTACAACATTCTTGGAAAGATAGAGGATCAGCAAAACAAAGACAGACACCCAATGAGATGGATTAATACAGTAACTGTGGCAAAGGCTCAAGTGTGTCAGAGATGATAATAGTACAGGATAGGACAGGGTTCAGATCTGTTGTTCAAAGACCTGTGAGTTGTAATCAACTTGATGGCACCTAACAGTGTACATGTTTATATTTTCTTTCCAACTGTTTTGCAAGTTCCTTTGTGGAAGAAAAAATGTTTACAGAAATATTTAGGAGAAATATTGATGTAATCAAGAAACAGAAAACCTGATTTCATCCTTCTATAATTGTGTGATTTTCTCAAGGACACTTGTGACTTCTGAGTGGAGATTTCATAGTGTAAATTGTGAAGATGGTGCAAGCAAAGACAGAATTTTATTCTACTGTGCAAAGGTCACTGTGCTTTAGAGTCAACTTGATGGACCTAACAAGAACTCTTATCTATTTAAAATAAGAGTTTTAAATAAGATTTTCTCCAAAGGTCTTCCTTCTTCTAAAATTGTATAACTTTGTAATTTACAGGCTATCTCAAAATACATGGATTACACCACAGTGAAGTAGGTAGCCCAGGGAGAAGGAAAGTTAGCAAAGGAAATGGATTAATATGCAATGATAATGTGTCATCACAAAATAGAAATTTAATGTACCTTCAAAGTTTTTTATGCTAATGCTTTTTCACAAAGAAAAAATGATTGAGGAAGTTATTGTGGAACAGGGGTTTGGAATCTTCATGACATGGATATAAAACTTCTGTCTCACAAGACCCATGATTTCAAGGTGGATTTCTCCTCTTCATTATTATTTTCCTCCTGGTTGTAGTTATTTTAATTAACTCAACAATAGATATCTATTTATTGGTTTCATTGATATTCAGATGATTGCAAGGTCCTTCCTTTTAAATGCCAAAATTGCAAGATAATATCAACACACATTGAAAGGCAAAATATAGACTTGCCATGTGCAATACAAAGTTTTTTGATTCGTGAGGCCAGTATGATGTTAAAAAGTAGTCTTAGAAGACCCAGGTCATACCCAGAGTGTGTTAAGAGATTTAAAAAATATATTTTAATAATCTAGGAAGCTCTGGTTGCAGTGTTGGTAGAGTTTCACTGCTAACCTAAAGGTTTCTTTCTGCCATTTCAAATCCACAAGCAGCTCTTAAGGAGAAAGATGAGAACTCTTTCTTGTGAATAATCACTTCAGACAAACAATGCAGGATCAGCTATGGGTTGATTGTGACTTAAAATTAATGAATTGACTATGATAAATAAATATCTAAAAATAATTTTGTCAATGTGGTGGTTTATTTTTAAAAATTGTTTTCCTAGCCATTGATTAACTTTTTATTTTGTGGTGAATTATTCATTATATTAAGGAGATAGGAGTAGGATGGGATACAAGTTCCAACTACCTAGTTTGTTGTTGTTGTGTGTCTTCACGTCATAATTGACTCAGTTGATCCTCCAGTGATTTTTTTATGGCAGTTAATTGTACAGGAAGAGTTTCCCATTCTTCTTCTGCAGAGCAGCTGGTGGATTTGAAATGTGTGCCTTTGGGATTGCCTAGTACAACTTCTTACCACTAGGTCACCAAAGTTCTTACCCTACTAAAGGCTTATATAAATGCATGGGAGCATAACGCTTACTCTCCTGGGACCGAACATCCAGGTAACAGTCAACAGAATTCTGGTTTATCACTTACCAGTCTCTGCAATACTGGACTACATCACCTACAATCCTTCATTCTATAGCCTCTTTAGAATCCAGACTGAATTTCCCACAGTTTCCTGTCAATGTCCTGTTTCAGTTTGGATTTTTTAAAAAATAATCTTCAGCAAGATTTTACTTGCATGCAATATTAATGATATTTGCCCTTTAATATCTTGGCTTCTAGACAAATGTTACAGAGTTGTTAATTGCCGTTAAGTCAAACACAACTCATAGTGACCCTATGAACAAAAGACCTGAAGCCTTTCTATAACTATCATCATTTTCTCAAAGTTCATAGAATTTCCAGAGGCACATTGTTTAGGAAATAGATGATACTTCTGCATTGGTTGTTGTTGTTGTTACATGCCATTGAGTTGCCTGGGACATTCATAGCGACCCTATGAACAACAGCCCTATATCCTGCTCTATCCCATGCCAAACCTATTGTCTCTGACACACTTACCCTCAGGAACCAGTCACTTAATCAATCCATCTCATCAAGAGTCTTCTTTTTTGTGCTGTCCCTCCATACTCCCAAGCATGGCGTACCTCTCAAAGGACTGGTCTCACATTGCAACAGTCTAGGATGAATCTGTTTGCTCTAGCAGTCCATAGCATGCTATATTCAATAGCATTCTCCAGCACTACAGCTCAAAGCAATCAGTTATCTTTTTATCACATCTACTCATTGTCCAGTTTTCTGACACATAACAAGTAATTGCAAAGACTATAGTCTGGATTAGATGCACCTTAGTCCCCAGACTGACATCATTGTTCTTCAGTACTTTGGAGAGGTCCTTGACAGCAGATTTTCCTAATGCAACTTGTCTTTTAATTTCCTGGATGTTGGTACTAAGAGTGGTAATTGTGGAACCAAGCAAACTAAACCTGTTAACAATTTTAATCTCCTCACCATCCATCACGATGCAGCCAATTGGCCCAGAGGTGAAAATCTTTGTTTTCTTGATGTTGAGCTTCAATTCATATTGAAGGTTGCAGTCCTTGATCTTCTGCAGGAAGCTCTTCAGGTTCTCCTCAGTTTCAGCAAGCAGGGTTGTATAATCTGCATAATGTAGACTACTGAGTCTTCCTCCAATCCTGATGCCACATTTCTCCTCACAGAGCCCAGCCGCCTGGATAATCTGTTCTGCATATAGATTGAAAAGGTATGAAGATAGGATACATCCCTACCTAATTTTGAACAATGCAGTGTTTTCTTGCTCTGTTCTGATGACTGACTCCTGTTGTAGTCTTGCCAATTATATGGTAACCATGTGCTTTCCTCAAACACTCACTAGTGCTCCAGGAACTTGTCTGTGGCTCTATATGATAGCTATTCTAGATCAACTCTGTCTCATGTTGGGCTGTGGTTCTACAACGAATGGGTTGAAGTTTCTTTATGACCTTCCAGTGAACCACAGAATACAAGGGACACAGAGGAGGGAAGAAAATGAATGAAGGAGGAACAGTTAAGGTCAGAAGTCATGGGGTGGTAAAGCATATAAAATATTTGGGACACTGATAACTTCTATCTTTTAGTAACCAGTATGCTACCCATCTTAGCAGAAGGAATTGTAAATGCAGCCAAGTATTTATCTTCTGGTAAAAATATAATTGTTGTTGTTAGGTACCATTGGCTGAATACAACTCACTGCAGCCCTATGAAAAACAGATCTAAACCTTGCTGTATCCCGTACCATTTTCTCAATATCCATACTAGAGTCCTTTGTTACAGTGCCTTGCCTGTCCATCTCCTAGAAAGTCTTCTTTACATTAACAGACTCTCGACCTTTCTCTGCAATATATCTCCAAGGAGCAGTACCCCTAACAACATGTGTAAAGTATATCAGATAAGATTTTATAATCCTTGCATCTAGGAGCAACCTGATTGCACTTCCTCCTATTCCTCCTCAAAAGATAAGTTTGTTCTTTTGGCCGTCCATGGTATATTCTGTATTCTTCACCAACAACACAGTTCAAAGTAATCAATTATTTTTCAGTCATCTTTATTCATTATCTAACTTTAATATGCACAGGAAACAACTGAAAACATTATGGCTTGGGAAAAAAAACATTATGGCTTGGATAAAACATACCTTAGTGTTTAAATAGATGTTCTTTTTTCTTCTTCTTTTTATTATTAATTTCCATGAAAATTTACAGAGACTTTGAATTTCCATTCATTCATTGTTACAATTTTATACCTAACCACCCCTCCCCCCCCCAGTACATTCTTCTCTTGGAAAAGTAAAAACAAAATTCTTTTATTGTTTTACAATTCCTCCCCCCAGGTCCACTCTACTATGCCGCCTTTGTTCTGGACTCCTTTCATGACAAAAATGCCTAATCACATATCCCTTTTAAACAGTTTTCTCCTTCATCTGTTTCAATGCAGTATACATTATTTATCCCATCTTTCTCGGTCTCCCCCCCAACCCCAAGGTCAGTCCTGTTTTACAACAGTGGCACCATGCAGTATTTGTCCTTTTGTGACTGAGATATTTCACTCAGAATAATGTCCTCCAGGGTCACCCATTTTGAATAATATTGCATGAACTCCTTGTTTTTCAATGTAGCATAGTATTCCATTGTGTAAATATACCCCAGCTTCTCTCTCCATTTGTTTGTTGATGGGCACTTAGGTTGTTTCCAACTCTTTGCTATTGTGAACAAAGCAGCGATAAACATGTGTGTGCATATATCTTCTTGGATGGCAATTATGGTCTCTTTGGGGTATATTCCCAGTAGTGGAATTGCTGGGTCAAATGATATCTCTATTTGCGACTTTTTGAGA
>NW_006399955.1:5019698-5021711 GCF_000299155.1 Elephantulus edwardii
TTCTGATTCAAAATGCCCCATGCCTGTCCATCTTAGCTTGCCCATGGCTAGCATATCAATATTTATGAGTTCTATTTCTTCCTTAACAATGTCCAGTTTTCCTACATTCCTACTTCTCACATTCCATGTTCCAGTCACTAGTGTCTGCTTGCAACTCTTCCTCCTCCTTTGTGTTTTCCAGTACAAGAGCTCAAGCTCTGATTCCATCTATGCTGGTCTAATCTGAGTGTTTACTGTTGTACATAGGGTTTTCCAAGGTCTGTTATTTCAGAAATAGATGACCAATCCTTCTTCCTAGTCTGTCCTACTTTGGATGTACAACTTTAGAGCAATATCTGACAGAAAAGAATTTTACCCCAAAAAGCAGAATGTCCCTGCCTGTTTATAAAGCTAATTGGTCCCACCTCTACCTTTGGAACATGTAAGGTGATCCAATTCTCCCTCTCCACCCTACCAAACTTCTCCTCTGATTCTTTGTCTTACCACCTTCACCAGCATCATTCTCCCCCTCCCCCCAACTAAAACTGATGTGATGTCTCAGTCCGTTATCCATTTCTGCCTGCTCTTGCTTACCCTCCTCCCCAGTGATACTGGAGTTCAACACAGATCCAGGGTGAAACAAGGGAGAGGGCCCCACAGGCATAGATCGGTGTTGGGGGTTGGGCACGTCCATTGGAGAGCAGTGACCTGGGGGGATTGAAAGGACAGGGCAGTTTCAGGGCCCACTAGGGTTTATTTACATCTACTGTAAAAGGCTTACTAACTGCAGGGCAATGTCTTGTCCACCATTACATGTCAGCCTCAACTTCAGTTAACTTTTGTGAAAGGCAACTTTATATTTGGCAGATTAAAAAATTACCTGTTATCCAGGATCATCTGTCCAATCGTAGATATGTTTCAAACTTTTGTTGTAGTATTGAATTATTTTATTGATGTGCTTTTGGATTCTATGGGCTAGGATTTTGTTAAGGACTTTTGTGTCTATGTTCATGAGAGAGAGTGATCTGTAGTTTTCTTTTTGGGTACTATATTTGCCTGCTCTGGAAGTGTTCTTTCCAATTTTTTAAATAAATAAAATTGGTGATACATCTTCTCTGAATGCTTGGTTGAATTCAGCCATGAAGTTATCTGGGCCAGGATGTTTTTGGGGGGGAAATTTTTGTGACCTGCTCAGCTTCTTCTTTTCTTTAGATCTGTTCAAGTGTTCTACATCTGACCATGTCAATCTGGGTAGGGCATGAGTTTCAGGGAAATTGTTCATTTCCTCTAAGTTTTCAAATGTATCAGTGGAGAGTTCTTCATAATATTTCAATAATTTAGACTTAATTTTGTCTGGTTCTGTTGTGATGTCACTTATATCATTCCTTAATCGAGTTATTTGTGCTTTTTCCTTTTTTCTCTTGTAAGATTGCCAGTGGTTTGTCAGTTTTATTGGCTCTTCTCAAAAACCTGTTCCTGGCCTTATTGATGGTTTCAATAGTTTTTCTGGTTTCTATCTCATTGATTTCAACACTCATGCTTATAATTTCCTTTCTTCTAGAAGGTATTGGGCTAGATTGTTTTTCTATTTCTATTTAATGAAGGTATTGAGTTAGATCATTGATCTTTCTTCCTTATTAATTTTTTATGTGTGTGCCTATTGCTATGAACTGCTTTCTGAGGACTGCCTTAATTGCATCTGAGAGGTTTTGGTATGTTGTATTTTCCATATAATTTTTTCAAAGAACTTTTTTTATTTTATTCTTTATTTCTCCTATAACTCAATCATGTTCTAGCAGAGTGTTATTTAGTGTCCACATTAGTGGCTATATAAGCTTTATCCTCTTATGGTTAATATTTACTTTTATGGTATTATGGTCTGAGAAGATACTTTGTATTATTTCAATGTTTTTGAATTTTTTGAGGCTTGCTTTGTGCCTTAATATGTGATCAATTCTGGAGAATGTACCATGTGCACTTGAGAAGAAAGTGAGTTGAGTTTTAGTTGGATGCTGGCTCAGAATACATGCACAA
>NW_006399955.1:5022981-5024304 GCF_000299155.1 Elephantulus edwardii
GAGAGTGCCACACTGCCTTCCAAAGTGGTTGCACCATTTTACACTTCCACCAACAGTGAATAAGGGTTCCAGTTTCTCCACAACCTCGCAAGCATTTGATGCTTGCTGTTCTGTTAAATTTTGCTATTCTTACTGGGGTGAGATGATATCTCATAGTTGTTTAAATACATATTCTTGCCTCTGCTATCTGGAGATGTCTTTGACAGCAGTTTCCTAATGCAACAGATATTTAGATTTCTTAATAGCTGCTATCATATGTGTTAATTGTGGATTGAAGTAAAATGAAATTGTTGAGAACTTCAATTTTCCCTCTATTTCCAAGTTGTCTATTAATCTAGTGGTGAGGATTTGTTGGTTGTGGTTTTGTTCTGTTTTTATCTTGTTTTTAGAAAGAAGTAATCCATGTAGAAATCTTTTTTCTTCTTCACTATGTGCTTCAAGTCCTCTTCACATTGGCAAGCAAGGTGATATTATCAGAACATGTCTTATTACAATATTGCTTATATGTCTTACAATTTTGATTGTACTTCATCAAGATTGCACTTAATCGTCTCATGTAGTCTACATTTTCAAATTATTTGCTTACTATATAGATTGAATAGGTATGGGTAAGGACATACTTCTGACACATATCTTTCTTGACTTTAAGTCATACAGCATTCCTTTGTTCTGTTTGAACAAGAGCTTTTAGATCTATGCATAAGTTTTGCAAAGGCAAAAGTAAATATTCTGCAGTTCTCATTTTTCTCAATGTTACCCAAATTTATTATGATCCACACATTCAAATTCCCTCACAAAATACAAGTAAGCATCTTTATGGTATTCTTCGCTTTAAGTCAGGATCCATCTGACATTAATATTTATATCCATACTATGGCCTCTTTTGAATCCATATTGAACTTCTCAGTTCCCTGTCAATGTCCTGCTTTAGTTTCAGATTTTTAAAAAAGAATCTTCATCAAGATTTTACTTGTATTTGATATTAATGATATTTCCCTTTAATATCTTGGCTACGAGGTCATTGTTACAAAGTTCTTTAGTCTTGCCAATTATGCAGTTACCATGTGCCTTTTTCAAACTCTTATCCCCACCAGTCCTCCAGAAACTTGGCTCTGGCTAAATTTGGTAACGATCCTAGATCAACTCTGCCTTATGTTGGTCTGTTGTTCTACACTGCTGCTACTAGAGTCTCAATCTTAGCCTGTCTCAGTCTTGCACATAAACTTCTGTGCCCAAAAGACCAGTGCTACAATCTCTACTTATTTTTCTTTTTGGTGAAGATAGATAGATAGATAGATAGATAGATAGATAGATAGATAGATA
>NW_006399955.1:5024559-5025350 GCF_000299155.1 Elephantulus edwardii
TATCTTCTATCTCTATCTCTATATATCTCTAAACTATTTCATTTAAGCAAAATGGGATGGTAAAATTAATGCATCCCCTTGGAAAAAGACAGCATGTTGGGAAAAGTAGAATAAGTAAAAGAATTGTAGACTCTCAATGAGATGAATTAAAACACGGTCTGTGAAAATGGGTTTGGGTTTAGTGGAGATCATGATGCTTGTACAAGACATAGCAAGGTTCAGAGATGCTTGTACAAGACATAGCTAGGTTCAGTTATGTTGCGCATAGGGTTGCTGTAAGTTTTAGTATATTGGATAACACTTTAGAACAGCAACAACAAAGCCATGTGGAGAAAATCAAAGCTGAGCCTAGCAAAGTCATTTTTATCCCATTACTGGAGGATTATCTAGTAGACCTAATGTAATCACAACAGTCTTTGAAGACAGAAGAAGAAGATAAGGCAACAAGATTTGCAAAGGACTGAACATGTTATTGTTGACTTTGATAATGGAGGAACAGGGCTATGAATCAAGGATTGTGGTCACCTTTTAGCAGCTGAATAGAACAAAAGAAGGGGTTAGATCTGTGCCTCAAGGAAGGAATTTAGTCCATGTCAGACTGGGTATCTGTAACCTGTATATCTGTAAGATAATAAATGGATTGTGTATGAATATCCATATGTACAGATACATGCATTGGTAAGTGCCTTTGAATTGGAACTGACCCTCTAGTAGGTTTTCTGTGGTTGTAAATGGTAAGAGATTGCCCATCCTTCTCCCATGGAACAGCTGGTAGATTAAAACTGTGTGCC
>NW_006399955.1:5026652-5057277 GCF_000299155.1 Elephantulus edwardii
AGAAACATAGTAATGCTAGAATAAGAACTCTTTTAGCTTGAAGACATTAAAAAGTTATTCAAAACAACTGCAAACATCTATTAAAATTGAAACATGAAATATATGATATATGAATCTAGGAAAATGGAAAGTTGTAAAAATTAAATGAAATGTGTAAAGGTAGCTATCCCAGGCATTAGTGAGTTGAGATGGATTGCTGTTGTTTTGTACTGTCAAGTAGAAACTATCTATAGCTGACCCTTCAGTGAGTTTTCATAGGCTATAAATCGCAAGGGAGGATATTTCCTCTTTCTCCCATGGAGCAGCTGATAGATTACATATTTGTACCTTTGCATAGGAAGGGCAATTTCTTGTCACTAAGCCAATAGCACTCCTATTAACCATTTTGAGTAAAAAAAAATAAATCATGTGATCTATTTGGTTAGGAAGAACAAATAAATTGAAGAGGAGTGGTATAAAATTCGTAGTCTACAAGAACTTTCCAGTTTCATCCTTAAATATAATGCAGTGAGCGATATTGGATATTATCCATAAGCATACAAAAAACCCCAACAACCCACGCTACTAATACAATTATTCAAATATAAACAGAAACAACTAAAAACAACAACAACAACAAATTTGAAACCTTTTACCAATTTTTGTAGACTGGAATTGATGAAACATGTAATAAAAAAGCATTACTAATAACTAATGACTAGAATACAAAAGTTGGAAAGAGAAAAGGACCGGTAGTTTGCAATTGGAGACAGAATTACAGAATTTTGTACAGTGATTTATTAATTTCAAATACCTTTGTTAAAAAACAACTGGTAATTAGACATATGAATCTCACCAGATGAACTACACAGGAATTCGATTGACTACATCTGTTGAAAGAATCAGTGAAGATACTCAATTATCAGTTACTCATGTACAAGTTTAAATTAAAGTTGAAGGAAATTTTAAAAAAAGCTTATGAAAATAAAAACATGACCTTGCGTCTATACCAACTTAAATTTAAATTTGAATTTAAAATTGTCTTAAGAATATATCTGAAATATCATTCATCAAAAACACAGAAGGTCAACAAAAAAAGAAAGAGAGAGACAGAGAGAGAAAGAATATTAGAATGGATGTCAGAAGCAACTCTGAAGCTTCCACCAGCATATAGAGAAACCAAAGCAAATGAAAGAAATGCTGAAGAAAAATAAGTAGACATAAGATCTCAAATTGCCGCTTAAGGCAACAAAACAAAGTCGTCTCATGAAATATACAAGAAACTAGAGTCAAAAAGTCAAAAGGAAAGAATATATTTGGCATTTTGCATGTTAAAAGAACTGAAAAATAAACTGAAATCATGATGTTTAAAAATAAATTATTTTGGAACAGTTCATCAATTACTCGTGTGCAAGTTTAAATTGAAGCTGAAGAAAATTAGAACTAATTCACAGGAATCAAAAGATATCCTTAAATCTATTCCACTTGAAATTAAGAATTGCCTTAAGAACAAGTTTGAGGCATTGAACACAATGATCAAAGAGCAGAGAAGCTGTGGGAACCCTTCATAGATAACACCCAGGAAGAGAGAAAAGGGTCATTATAAAAAGGAGAAAGACAAAAACCAAAATAGATGTCAGAAGAGACTATGAAAATTTCATTAGTCTGTGAAAAAGCAAAAGGAAGTGATGCTGAAGTAAAAGAGCTGAACAAAATATTTCAAAGGACAACTCACAAAGATGAAAAAAAACCCACCTATTACAACAAAATGTATAAAATCTAGAGTCAAAGGATAAAAAGCAAAGAGCTTGCTTGGCATTTCGCAAGCTGAAAGAATTGAAAAACAAATTCAAGCCTCAACTTGGAATACTAAGAGATGCTTTGGATAAAATTTTGAATGATACAGTGAGTATCAAAAGAAGATGGAAGCAATATACAGGATCACTGTACCAAAAAATATGAGTTGATACTGAAAAATCTAATGAAGTGCCATATGAACAAGAGGCTGTCATAATAAAGGATGAAGTTCAAGCTGCACTGAAGGCACTGGCAAAAAGTATGGTCTCAGCAGTCAATGGAATACTAATTGGTGTGTTTCCATTAACAAATGCAGCCCTGGATGTGCTCATCAGTTTATGCCAGAATATTTAGTGGATAGCTGCCTGCTTCCTGAATGGAAGAGATCAATATTTATCCCATTCCCATGGACGGTGTTGCAACAGAAAGTAGAAATTATCAAACAATATCATTAATATTTCATGTGAGCAAAATATTACTTAAGATCATCCCAAAATGTCTAGAACAGTGTATTGGCAGAGAACTGCCAAAATTCAAGCTAGTTTTAAAAGAGTTCACAGTACCAAGGATATCACTAATGTCAGATGGTTTCTAGCTGAAAGCAGAGAATAACAGAAAAATATATATTTGTGTTTTATTGACTATTCAAAGGCATCTCACAGTGTGGATCATAACAAATGATGGCTAACATTGCGAAGAATGAGAATCCCAGAACACTTAATTGTACTCATAAGAAATCTATATTTCTTTATACATCAAAAGGCTGTTGTCTGAACAGAACAAGAGAACATTGTATGGTTAGCATCAGGAAGAGTGTGCCTCAGAGTTGTATCCTTTTTCCACACCTAGTCAATCTGTATACTGACCAAATTATTTATGAAGCTAGATAAGAAGAGGAATATGGCATCAGAATTGGAAGAATATTCATCAACAACCTGGGATTATGCAGATTACACAACCTTCCTTGCTGAAAGTGAGGAGGATATGATATGCAGTATGGATTATATCTCAACATCAAGAAAATGAAGATCTTCCTCTGTGAAAATTCTATGTCTTCTGCCCATTTTGTTATCATTGGGTTATTAGGTTTTTGTAAACTTTTATTATAAGACTCTTGTCTGAGATGGTATTACCAAATGTTTGTTCCTAGTCTGTATGTTTTCTTTACACCCTGTTGGAAAAACTTTTTGATGCACACATGGATTTGAATGGCAAAGAGGTACATGAAGAAATGCTCCAAATAACTGGCAGTAAGAGAGATACAAATCAAAACCACAATGAGGTACAACCTCTCTCCAGTAACAGTGGAAAAATTTTAACAGGGCAGCAAATAATAAATATTGGAGAGAAAGTGGTAAGAAAGGAACTCTTATACATTGTTGGTGGGATTGTAAAATGGTGCAACCATTCTGGAAGACAGTTTGGTGCTTCCTCAAAAAGCTGAAAACAAAGATTCCATATGACCCAGCATTCCATTATTTGGAATATACCCTGAGAAAATGAGAACTGAGACACAAATGGAGATCTGTACACCAATGTTCCTGGCAGCATTATTCACCATCGCAATGACATGAAAACACCCCAAATGTCCAACCACAAACAAATGGATTGAGAAATTATGGTACATTCACACAATGGAATACTATGCAACACACAGGAGCAAGTATTTTGTAAATTATTACCTAACTTGGGAGGGACTGGAGAGCATTATGCTGAGTGGACTAACTTAGTCCCACAAGGATAAATATTGTATAAAACCATTATTGTAGAACGAGTATAAGGATCCAAAAGGGATGGAAGAGGTTAAAAGTAGAGGGATGAGGGTGTGCAGGAGGAGGAGTGATTAATCATGGAATTGTACAATTTATTGAGTGGGGACGATGAGGGAAATTAAAAGAATTTGTTCTTGAAAACATGTATTCTAATTTTGTAACTAAACTAGCATAAAGTGAAATTTTAAAAAAGAAAATGAAGATCTTCACCACATGCACTGGGTTCTATCTTTCCTTGGCGACCTTCCACTCATGAAACAACATCTGACAAAGAGACAATGGTGATGAAAGAGAAAGAGAGAGTGTTTAAACTGCACTGAAGGAATTGGTAAAATTTAAGGCCCCAGAAACTGATGGAATACCAATTAACATATTTCAACAAGCAGATGCTGCTCTGGATGTGCTCACCAGGTTGTCCCAAGATCTGGAGGACTAGAAAAGATCCATATTTATTTCCATTCCCAAAAAAGATGATTCAACAGAGTATAGAATGATGTTACTAATACCACACAAAAGTAAAATCCTGTGGATGATCATCCAAAAATGACCAGAACAGTAAGTATATCACAAAAACTATTAGAAATACAAGCTGAGTTTAGAAGACACCATGACACTAAGGATAGCATTGCAAATGTCATATGGATCTTGGCTGAAAGCAAAAAGTACCATAGGAATGTCTATCTGTGTTTCATTGACTGTGCAAAGGCATTTGACTGTGTGGATCACAACAAATTGCAACTAACTTTGGGACCAGTGGGAATCTCAGAACACTTGATAGTGCTTATGCAAAAACCTATACTTGGACCAGGAGATAGTCATCAGAACAGGGCAAGAAAACACTACATGGTTCAAAATCAGGAAGGAATTGCATCAGAGATGTGTCCTGTCTCCATACCTTTTCAATCTATTTGGAGAACAGATCATTTAAGAGGCTGAACTTTATAAGGAGGAATGTGGCATCAGGATTGAATGAACACTCATCAACAACCTGCATTATGCTTGATAACACAATCTTGCTTGAGGTATCTAAAGGATTTGCTGCAGAGGGTCAAGGAATATACTCTTCAATATTTATTGAAGTTCAATATCAAGAAAATGAAGATTCTCACCATTGGGACAATTGGCAGCATTGTGATAGATGGAGAAGAAATTAAACTTGTTCATAATTTCAGCTTGCTTGATCCCACAATCAACACTTTTGGCACCAACAGTCAGGAAATAAAAGACAAATTATATAATTGAAATCTACTGCTAGGGACTTCTCCAGGGTGCTAAAGAGCACCGATGTCAGTCTAGAGATTAGGTGTGCCTGATCCAGGTCATGGTACTTTGCAATTATAAATGCATCAGAGAGCTGGACAATGGCTAAAAATGGCAGAAGAATTGTTGCCTTTGATTTGTGGTGCTAGAGAAAAGTATTGAACATAGACTGCCAAGATAGCTAATAGGTATGGTCTGGAGAAGGTAAAGCCAAGCTGCTCCTTGGAAGCAAGGATTTGAGGAACCATCTCACATACTTTGGGCATGTTGCCAGGAGAGAAAACATCCTTATGCTTGGGAGGTTGGAGAGATGGCACAGGAAAGGGAGACCTTGGATGAGATGAATTAACACAGTAACTGGGGTAATGAAGGGAAGAAACGGTGAATTGGCTCAGGTCAGGGAGGAGATCAGAGCTATTGTCCATAGTCATATTGCCCATATGAGTTGTGGTCAGCTCGATGACACGTACAACAACTACAGTAGGTACTTGACATATATTCATTTTCTAGAAATCTAAAATGTTAAGAAATTGGTATTTAAATATATTAACTTTGAGCTAAATAATACAGAATTTATTTTGTGAAAAGATAATTGGAAATACAATATAAGAATGCTATGATTTAAGGAAACATGTCCCTAAATATTTCCTTCCATTTTACATTTGTATGGCTAGTATCTCTTGTGGTAAAATGCATTCATAAAGCATTGGTGAAAATAGAAATATGTTGCCCATAAGGCATAATATATCACTTCATTAACATCGAGTCTCAGAAAAGAAGGAAGTTAGAGTTTAAAGAAATGAAACTCAAAATAGCTAAGCTTAGTTTAAAAAGTTTACCAAAAGTAAGTGATTGCCTAGAGAAAAAAAAAAAATCAGCAACAGCAACAGAGTGATATCAGAGAGAAAGCTAAACAGGAAACAGTTAAAGAAGGAAGGGCAATGAAAATGTCACCTGTTTCAAAATATTACCCAACTGTGACTGGGAAAAAAGCAACAGGAGTTTTGAATCTTTGAACAGAGTACAAGGACCACTGTCCTAGAAAGACAAACAAGGAGTAAGAAAAAAAAAAGTAAATAAGAAAATAATCTTCCTAAAGCTCAATGTGGCAAATTGAAGCTTTTGATATCTCTGCTGTCCTTTCTTGTCACCTATTCATATGTGTTACCCTGCTGCACTACAAGTGATTACAGAAAGACTACCAGCCACTCTCACTGCCAGCTTTACTCCCCACATACCTGTTGGAGGACTCTCATTCATGTCAGCATTTTAAACATGCTCTGAAATAGTGCTATGTGTGTCAACCTCCAGTTTCTGGGCTGCCTGCCAACTGCTCACTTGTCGTTCTCTCCCTCAGAGAGCAACAAAGATACATCTGTTACCTCTGACCTTATTATTTTCCACTCCTTTATTGTCTTCTGTCTTGAAACATATCCTCCTTATATTTTTTTTTAAAAGACTGACTTCAGGTTCCCTGTTTCTCCTATAATTAAAATTGGATACTAATTTCTTAGAATTCAAATTGCTAATTTTAGGGATTTAAACTTCCTTGATATCAATTTTCATAACTTTTTGGTGAAATTTTTAAGTGTCTGTACTTACATATGTGTGTATATATTTATATTCAATTTGTTATTGTTATCATAATACTCAGAGTCAACTAGATGGCACATAACAACAACACACACATAGGTTCCTGTTATTATGGACTGTCAAAGTGGAACTGACTCATAGCTGACTGTCCAGTAGGTTTTCAGACAATTGCACAGGAAAAGATTGCCCGTCCCCATGAAGCAGCTGAACTGCATGCTTTTGGGTTTACCTTGCCCCTCCTTACCACTAGACCAACAGAGTACCTTTATTGTGGTGATGTATCATCAAGTCAGAACCAATCCATAGCCGCCAACCCTCCAGTGGGTTTTCATAGGCACTTAATAACATGGGAGGAGATTGTCTATCCTTCTCCCACAGAAGAGCTGGTAGATTCAAACCGTGTGCTTTAGGGATTGCAGGGCAGCTTCTTGCCATATGCAGTTATTTTGATCTGCTGTCGAATAAAACTGACTCATAGCTGACCCTCCAGTAATTTTTCAGAGGTTGCTAATTGTACAGAAGGAGATTGCTCATCTTTCTTCACAGAGTAGGTGGTGGACTTGAATCTCCTGCCTTTAGGCTGACAGTATAACTTCTTACTCAGTAGACCACCAGAGTTGTCTTTGATATATCTATATCTATATATACCTATATTTCTAAAGAGAAAGACAGAGAAACAAAGAGAGGTTTGGAGGAGAAAAATGTCTAACAAATCAAGGTCTCAAGTAAGAATTTCTCAAAAGGGAGGCAACTGCAGATACCAAAGCATTTTCTCTGTGGCTATTTGCTTTAGTATCCAACATTCCATTTTAAAAACTCATTGTTTTCTTCTGAAAAATTCTTTTTAATTTTAAAATAAAAGTTGCTTTTTAGCTCTTTTAAGATGGCACAAGGGAACTCTGGTGGCCTAGAGGATAAGACTTGAATGACCTACCAAAAGCGAGTAGGTTTGAGTTGACCAGCTACTCCAATGGAGGAACGTAGGCAGCAATCATCTCCTGTGAGATTTACAGCCTCTGAAAATTCACTACAGGATCAGCCATGAGTCATTTCCAACTCTAGAATCAAATCCAGACATAAACAAAAAGAATTGAAATGCTGACTCCTTCAGGTACTAGTTAAGAAAACTTACTAACTTGAGAAATTAATACAGTTCTTTAATTTCCCAAAATCTGTTTTCTAGAGTAAAAATGAGAAAAATAAAATGGTGATTTACCCTATTATTGCTAAGAATACTCTTTGGTATAATGCTGGTAGGAGATGTATTATATCATATGGCACAGGGTAAATTCACAACATACGCAAACTGTCAGTACTGGTAAAACTTGTTACATTAATACCTCCATGCCATTCTCAATCTACAGTGATACCCTAACAGTGTGAAATTTGACATTTTCTGTGTACCAGAATTGACATTGCCTCTAACGAACTTTAGTAGGTAATCTGTTCCCTTCCAAAGAACCCTAAAGAGTTGTCACATGATATTTTGGAGAGTGATCAGAATTTTAAAACGAATTAAAAACTGTGTACCCCTTAAATCCAAGCAAAGTTAAGCAGAGAATGTAATTTCATACATATTCAGCTTCCCTCGTTCACAGTTTCCAAGTATAAAATGAAAGCTATATAATGTAATTCCATAACTATTTATTTAGTACCTTGGGTTTTGTTGGTATTTTTTTGGTTTTGGTTTTGGTTTTTGGTGTGGGGTTTTTTTTTTGTTTTGGGGGGTTTTTTGTGGGTTTTTTTTTTTAGAATAAAGCGTTCTGGTGGCGTAGTCTCTTATGCTTTGCACTGCTAACCCAAAAATCAGTGGTTTGAAACCACCAGCTATTCCATGAGAGAAAGAAAGGCACTCTACTTCTGTAAAGAGTTAGTCTTGGAAACTTCATAGTGGGTCAACATGAGTCATAATAGACATGTAAGTAGCGGTTTTGATATTTAATTATTAATTTAAGTGTAAACAAGGTAATACACTATGCTCAAAGAAATTCTGTCCAATGGGAAATACTTCTTTTAAACACTGACAAAACAGATAACATAGATTAATTAAGAACATGGATACTGGGGCTAGGCAGTCTTAGTTTAAATCCTAACTTTACCACTTATCAGCTCTATGCCTTTAAAAAGAAACTTTAAATATCTTGTGCCTCTGCTTTCTTATCTGTAAAGTGGGTATAATGATAGTAAATATATATCATAAACATTCATAACATTCAAACTCATTGCTGTTGAGTTATAACTATCCTCCATCAGGCTTCTGAGGCTGTAAACTGAGTGGGAGAGAATGATCATCTTCTCCTTTGGAGCTGGTGGATTCCAAGCATCAGAGAGGGTGGGAACTTTGAGTTAGGAGCACAAATCTCTGCTAACTAGGCCAACAGAATTCCCTTCATAGTGGTTCACTATTTTTATGTTTGCAAGGGTTTTGCCTAATACTTTCAACTTTTACACTAAAATATTATCTTTTCAGAAAGAAAACTATGAGTTTACGAAAGAATTAGGACTGAAAGGAAATACAGCTGATAAAATAAATGTATGTATTATATTGTTGCATGTAATATGTTGTTATGTGCCTTCGAGTCACTTGTGACTCATAGTGACCCTATGTACAATAGCCCTAAACCCTGCTCTATACTGTGCCAATCTCACTGCCTCTGACACATCCATCCCGATTACCCCAGTCACTGAATCAATCCACCTCATAGAGGGTCATCCCTTCCTGCGCTGTCTCTACACCCTCCCAAGCATGATATCCCTCTCCAAGGACCCATCCCTCCTTACAACATGTCCAAAGTATGTCAGACGAAGCCCCAGAATCCTTGCCTCCAAGGAGCAGCCTGGTTTAACCCTCTCCAGGATGAGCCTGTTTGTTTTCTTAGCAGTACACGGTACCCTCAACACTCTTCTCCAGCACCACAGATCAAAAGCATCAATTCTCCTTCTATCCTCCCTAGTCATTGTCCAACTCTCTGATGCATAACAAATGATTGCAAAGACCATGGCTTGTACTAGATACACCTTAATCTCTAGAGTGACACCATTGCTCTACAGTACTCTGGAGAGGTCCCTAACAGCAGACTTTCCCATCTCAATATGTCTTTTAATTTCCTGGCTGCTGGTGACAAGAGTGTTGACTGTGGAGCCAAGCAGACTAAAGCTGTGAACAATCTCAATCTCTTCACCATCCATCCTGGTGCTATCAATTGGTCCAGTGGTGAGAATCTTTGTTTTCTTGATATTGAGCCTCAATCCATATTAAAGGCTGCAGTTCTTGACCCTCTGCAGCAAGGGCTTCAAGTCCTCCTCAATTTCAGCAAGCAGGATTGTGTCATCTGCATAACGCAGATTGTTGATAGATCTTCCACCAAGCCTGACGCCACACTTCTCCTCATAGAGCCCAGCCTCCCGGATAATCTGTTCTGTATACATGTTGCAAAAGTATGGAGACAGGACATATCCCTGGCATACAACCTTCCCAATTTTTGAACCATGCACTCTTTCCTTGCTCTGTTCTTACGACTGCCTCTTGGTCCAAGTATTTGTTTTGCATTAACATGATCAAGTGTTCTGGGATTCCCATTCTTCTCAGAGTCAGCCCACATTTTGTTATAATCCACACAGTCAAATGCCTTTGCATCATCAATGAAAAACAGATAGACATTTTCTGGTATTCCCTGCTTTCAGTTAAGATCCATCTAACATTAACTACAGTATCCCTAGTATGACAACCCCTTCTAAACCCAGCCTGGACTCCTGGCAATTCTCTGGTGATGTTCTGTTCCAGCCATTTTTGGATAATCTTCAGTAGAGTCTTGCTTGCATGTGAAATCAATGATATTGTTCTATAGTTTCCACACTCTTTTGGGTCACCCATCTTTGGAATGCGAACAAATATAGATCTCTTTCAGTCAGTTGACCAAGTGGTTGTTCTCCAGATTTCTTGGCACAACGTGGTGAGCACATCCAGGGCAGCATCTCTTAGCTAAAATATGTCAATTGGCATTCCATCTATTTCTGGGACCTTATTTTTTGCTATTTCCATATGTTATTTCATTAAATTCTTCTGTGTCTGCCAATTCCTTTCGATACAATGACTCAGTATATTCTTTCCATCTTCTTTTAATACTTCCTGGATCATTTAATATTCTGCCTAAAGCATCCTTGTTTATAGCAACTCGAGGTTTGAATTTGTTCTTCAGTTCCATGAGCTTAAGAAATGCTGAACAAGTTGGCCCCATTTGATTTTCTAGTTCCAGCTCTTTGCAATATAAATGATTTAAACAATTTAGAAAACAAATTTTAAAACAATTAAATTTGTGTTTTCAAAGCAATAATGGAAATAGTAGACATATATCTTGTGAAAGAAAGCAAATGCTTTATAGATAAGAAATAATGCTTTTGAGATGTGTTAGAGAAAACTAGTGAATATCCCGTTATCTGCCAAAGAACAAACAAGTATGTCTTGGAGAAAGTGTGGTTAGCTCCTTAGAGGCAAGGTTGATGAATCCTCATCTCACTTACATTGGGCATGTTGTGACAGGGGCCAGTCCTTGCGGTAAAAATCATGATTGGAAAGATGGAGAGTTATCAAAAGAGAGAAAGACTCTCAACAAAATGGATTGATCCACTGATTCTATTAGTGGGCTCGAGCACATTAGAGATCACGAGGAAGGCACATTAGGGATAGGGAAAATTCAGATACGTTTTATGTAGGATTGCTATGATTGTAGTCAACTCAATGACACTCAATAGCAACAACATAGTTGAAATTAATTATTTCTATCAAATATATTATGAGGATTAAAGAGGTATAAAGGGAATATAATTTTTAAAGTATTTGATCGTTTTATTTTATTTTATTTTATTAAACATGAACTTTCAGAACTAATGATATTGTAGTCAAATCAGTTGACACTTTCTAATTTACGACCTTGAGTAAGTTGCTAAAAGTCTCTGTTTCTGTTTCTTTGATTGTAACAGGGATCAAAACATTTAGTTCAATGAAATATTAAGTTAGACACATTAATCACTGGACAATACTTGCTTAATGGAAGACCAGGTGCATGGTGAATAATTAGTAAATAATTATTAATGTATTTTTATGGACTCTTACCCAATTGTATACAAATCATTGCTACTGCATTTTTTCCTTCTAGCAGTTTTTGGATTGCATACAATTATTTACATTATGTGTCATACATAGCATTTTATTCATTCATCCATATATACTGTATTTTTTATCAATGATTACTATTTGTCTGTGCAAAGGCACTTGACTGTGTGGATCACTATAAATTGTGGCTAACATTAAGAAGAATGAAAATTCTAAAACACTTGATTGTGCTCAAGCTACACCTACAATGTAGACCAAGAAGCTATCATGTGACCAAAGCAAGGGAACAGTGAATGTTTCAAAATTAAGAAAATAGAGTGTCAGAGATGTATCCTTTCTCCATACATTTTCAATTTATATGTGGAACAAATTATTCAGGAGGCTGAACTCTATAAAGAATGTGACAATAGGATTGGAGAAAGATTCATTAACAACCTGTGCTATACAGATGACACAAGCTTGCTTGCCAAAAGTGAAGTGGACTTCAAGTGTTTGCTGCAGAAGGTCAAGGACTGCAATCTTCAATATAGATTGCATCTCAACAGCAAGCAAACAACAAATAAACAAAAATTCTAACCACCAGGCCAATTGGTAGCATCATGATAGACAAAGAAAAATCTCATCTTGCTTAGATCTATAATCAATACTCCTGGCATCAGCAGTAAGGAAATTAATAGACAAGTTGCTTTAGTAAAGTCTTCTGTCAGGGACCTCTTCAGAGTGCTAATGATGTCAGTCTGAAGACTAAGGTATGCCCAATCCAGATCATGATCTTCAGAAATACTTGTTATACATCTGAGAACTGGACAGTGATACTACAGAAGAAGTACCAATGCTTTGAGTTGTGGTTCGGGACATGAGTATTGAACATACCATGAACTATCTAGAGCACAAATACGTGTTCCCTGGGAAGGGTGAAATCAGACTGTTCTTTGGAGGCAAGGATTTTGACGCTTGATCTCACACACTTTGGGCATGTTACCAGGAGGAACCAATCCTTGGAGAACAACATCATGTTTGGAAGGGTAGAGGGTCAGTGCAGGAGAAGAGGAGCCTGGATGAGAAAGATTGAAACAATAACTGTTGTAATGGTGTTAGGTGTGTCACAGACAGTGAGACTGGCTCAGGATAGGGCAGACTTTAGCGGTATTATTCATAGAGTCACTATGAGTAGTAGTCAACTCAACGGCACGTAACAACTATGTTAATCTTTACCTACTTTTATATTACCTCATCTTTTCAAGTCTTCATTAACTGAATCTTCCTTATTCCTTCACCTCCCACCCTCTCACTAAACTCTACTATTCTAGTTATTTCCTTTTCCCCACTCCCTTCCCATTCTTTTCATCTTTTGAACATTTGTACACATCTTTTATTTTATACTCACCATTTACACAGCTCAGTTATCCTTAATAATATCCTTAGCAGTTATTTACATAATAATAGTCTTTCACAGTCTATGTCTTTATGGAGACACTGTTACTTCACACAGCATAGCGCTGTCTAGACTCTCGCATGTTTCAAACACACCAATTGCTTTGGGGAATAAAATGGGTTGTCTCTTTCCATGTGATTTACAGCCTCTGAAAAGCTCTGAAATTTCAATGAGTTGGGTTTTGTTGGGAAGCTCTGGTGGTCTAGTGGTAAGAAACTGTGCTGCAATTCCAAAGTTATGCCATTTGAATCTACCAGCTGCTCAGCTGAATGATGGACAATCTCCTCCCATGCAATTTATTGTCTCTGAAAACCCGCTGGAGGATCAGCTATAGGTCAGTTCTGACTTTATGGTAACAATAACAACAGTATGTTAACAGTTATTAGTTAATAAAGTTCTCAAACTCACTGCCATTGAGTCAGAACCAATCTATATCTTCAGCAAATTTCCAGAGGTGATACATAGCATCAGAGGAGATTGCCCAACTCTCATTTGAAACATTTGGTGGATTTGAACACCCAATATTTGGATGCCTTTGATCTGTGATGTTGGAGAAGAGGACTGCTAGGAGAACAAACAAGTTCATCCTGGAGAGGGTGAAGCCAGGATGCTCCTTGGAAGCAAGGATTCTGAAGCTTCATCTGACATACTTTGGACATGTTGCAAGGAGGCCACCAATCCTTGGAGAGGGACATCATGCTTGGGAGGGTGGAGGGACTGCACAGGAGAGGAAGGCCCTATGTGAGATAGATTGAGTCAGTCACTGGGGTAACGTAAATGGGCATGTAGGAGACAATAAGGATGGCAAGGGATAGAGCAAGTTTTAGCGTTGTTTTACATAGGGTTGCTGTGAGTCGCAAGCAACTCTATGGCACATAAAAACAACAGTAATAATATTTGGATGACAAAAGAATCGATACCTTTGAGTTGTGGTGCTGGAGAAGAGTATTGAACATGAAACAATTGCCAAAAAATTAAACAGCCTCGAGAAGCTGAAATCAAGTTTCTCTTTGGAGGTTAGGATTTTGAAGTTCCATCTCACATATTTTGGACGCATGGCCGGGAGGTACCAGTTCTTGGAGAAAGAAATCATGCTTGAATGGTTGGAGGGACAGTACAGGAGAAGGAGACCCAAGAGAAGATGGAATGACACAGTAACTGGGGCAACGGGCATAAGTGTATCAGAGTCAGTGAGACTGGCTCAGGATAGGGCAGGGTTCAGAGCTCTTGTACACAGGGTTGCTATGGTTAGTAGTGCAAACCTTGACCCAGTAGCCACCAGAGATCGGTATTAAGTGCTATTAAGTGTGTGCCTTCAGAATTAATTACAAGGCAGCTTCTTACCACCAGGCCACCAGAACTCCCAATAGTTAATACATTTACATTAATAACATAGTGTCGCCCTGATGGTTGGCAGCGTGGAAGAGGAGGGGCAAGAAATATTTAGCTTGACATAAACTTCCCAGTGAAGATAATTACTAAATTGAGATTTAACAAATAATAAAGAAGGGACTTAAGAGAATGTGTGAAAAAAACCCCTACACATTTGTTTGCTCTTTCAAAGTTAATTTAAAAAGGAAGTGGTCCATTTTGTTAAGGTGAGGGAAGAGGAAGTTTGCTGATACACCTTGAGAGATCTAGGTCACAGGTGCACTACATGCTGCTAGAGAGTTCAGTATTCTATAGGAGTTGCAGAGTCATTACTAAAACATGGGAGCATATGAAAGTTAAATATGCGATTAGAGAGATCACATTACCTTAAGAGTGGAGGAAAAACAGATGGGGAAAAAATCATAAGAAACAGACCTCTGGTAAACAATATGTCTTGTAAAATGACGTACATTTTAATTTAAATAAAGTTTTATTAAGGATGAAAATAAGAGGATTGTTTCTGAGAATATTTTTAGAGGCAAGACTTAGTCTCTAGTTGGAAGTATAGGTAAATGGAGAATGAAGTTCATGGTACCTCAGTTATCAGTCAGGGGAACAACAAATGTTGAATCGCTTCACAGATGTGAAGGTGTTTGATTTGGATCCTGGAAAGGGGCAATAAATGCAAAGTTGATTTTACCAAAGGCTTCTAAAAAGGGGGGGGGAAATATACATACAAAAGGCAGCAGTGGATGCTACTACAAAGCTAGATTATAACATTAGCATACTGGGGAGGGGTTAGAGGTGGTTTTGTTCTAAGGCTTACGTACTCAAAGACTATGTGAATTATGTCAGAGAATTGTGACTGGGCCCCAAGGGAAAATTAAAAGAAGGGACAGTGAAGTTTTGAAACTAATACAAAAATGGCCTTAATGAGTTGTAAGAAATTTGATTCTATAATTCAAAGTTGGATTTGCATATAAGGGAAGGATTAAAATCACTAGGAGAGCAGAGGTTAGTGGGCTGTTAGAGAGATGGAAGAATAGAAAAGAATCAATGGAGACTTGAAAAGACAAGATAATAGTAGGCATATGTTGTTGTTATTGAGTAACATAGAGTTGGAACCAACCAGCTGACCCTCCAGTGGGTTTTCTGAGTTAGTTAATCACATGAGAGGAGGTTTCCCATCCTTTTCCACAGAGCAGCTGTTGGCCTCATACCCCATACCTTGGGGATTGAAGCACAGCTTCTTACCACTAGGACACCCGAGCTCCCTAATACACATAATAGACATATATGAATACATTCACTTCCTAAACAACATGCCTCTGGAAACTCTATGAACTTTGATAAATGTCAATAGTTGTAGAAGGGCTTTGGGCCTTTTGTTCACAGGGTCACTATGAGTTGTGCTCGACTTAAAGGCAATCAAAAACAACAACAACAATAATGATAATAATAATTATATAAAATACAATGTATATGAGTGCATAAAAATGCAAATGAAAGATTTTATAAAGCATATTATACATGTATGAAGCACGACATATTCATTATTATATGCAAACCAATTGAAATATTAGAGGGAAAAAGTTAATAACATATCAGTAGCCGTTAATTCTACAGGAGAAAGTGAGATGAGAGTGGTTAATGTGTCTATTTAATTATGCTATGGAATTACCACACAGTCAGTCACTTTTGCTCAATCCCATAGCCCTGTATACACAGAAGCCATTTTTTATATATCTAAATGCCAAGGATTTGAAGAGGAGCTTCTTTGGAATGTCAATTCGGGAAAGCATAGGCATCTTCGTAAAGCCAAAGGTTTAAAAATAAAGGGATAAAAATAAGAAGATAAAAAAAAATATTTTTTAAATCCGAACCAAATCTCAGCCAGTATTTTAGGACCCTGTTTGACTGTGAAGCAGAGGTGTCCAAGTGCTTGGGTATATAAATTTGGAAGTCAAAGGAACAATAGTACAACCAAGATCATAGATAATCGCTTTCTGTTACAGTGGTAGAATGTGAATTGAGCAAAAGATATTAAGTTTTCCAAAGTATACTTAGAAAAATTAGTTCCAACAAAAGCCACAATAAGAGAAAGAAAAAGATCTAGATTAATTAAACTTGTTGCCTTACAACCCTATTTTATGAAGGAAGAAGTTAACAACACAACAATATTGCACAGTTAACTAAGTATTAAGTGTTCATCAGGTTTAAGAGCTTGTCATTTGTGAATATTAACAAAATCAATAAAGCCAAGTAAACTAAAGCTGTTAACAATCTCAATCTCTTATTCATCCATCACGATTCTGCCAATTACCCAGGAATAAGAATCTTTGCGTTTTTTATGCTGAGCTTCAGTCCATATTGAAGGCTGCAGTCCTTGACCTTCTGTAGCAAGTGATTCAGGTCCTCCTCAGTTTCCACAAGCAGGGTACTGTGATCTGCATAGTGAAGGTTGTTGATGAATCTTCTTCCTGATGCCACATTCCTCCTAGTAGAGCCCAACCTCCAGGATGATCTCTTCTGCATATAGATTATAGATTATTTCCATATAGATATGGAAATAGGACAAATCCCTGGCATACAACGTTCCCTATTTTGAACCAAGCAGTATTTCCTTGATCTGTTTTGATGACTGCTCCCTGGTCCAAGTATAGGTTTTGCATAAGTACAGTCAAGTGTTCTGGGAATCCCATTCTTCTGAAGGTTTGCCACAATTTATTGTGATCCACATTGTCAAACACTTTTGCATAGTCAATGAAACACAGATAAACATTCCTCTGGCTCTCTCTAGTTTCAGCCAAGATCTATCTAACATTCTCTATAATTTCCCTAGTACCACAGCCTTTTCTAAACCCAGCAGGAGTCCCAACTATTGAATTCATTGGCAGCATTATGATAGATAGTGAAGAGACTGAGATTGTTGACAGCTTTAGTTTATTTGGTTCTACAATCAACACTCTAGGTACCAATGCCAGGAAATCAGGAGATAAATTGCATTGGGAAAATCTGCTGTCAAAGACTTCTGCATAGTACTGAAGAGCAATGATAGTCTGGAAACTAAGGTGCACCTGATCCAAGCCATGGTCTTCACAATTACTTGCTATGCATCAGAAAACTGGAAAATGAGTAGAAATGATAGAGAGAGAATTAATTGACGTCTTTGAACTGTGGTGCAGGAGAAGAGTACTGAATATACCATGTACTGCTAGGAGAACAAAGAGGTTCAACCTGAAGAGGGTGAAACCAGGCTACCCTTTGGAGACGAGGATTCTGAAGTTCTCTTATAAATACTTTGGATATGTTGCAAGGAGGGACAAATCCTTTGGATATGTTGCAAGGAGGGGTATCATGTTTGAGAGGGTAGAGAGACAGTACAGAGAAGAAGACCCTCGATGAAATGGACTGACTCAGTGTCTGGGATATTGCGGGTAGGTGTGTCAGAGACAAGTAGATTGGCTCAGGATTGAGCAAATTTCAGAGATCTTGTACATAGGGTCACTGTGAGTCACAGGCAACTTGATGGTATGTAACAACAATGACAACAAGAGCATTAAAGTACACTGATAATGGTGCAGCAATTAGAACTGTGGCTGTGAGTAGACAAGAAACTATTTAAATTGTTTAAAAAGTTGGGATCTCTAAAAAAAATTCTTTGTTGTGCGTAAAAAGGAATGAGCTCAAAGTTGAGAATGGAACTATGTTTTTATTGGCGTTATGGAAATTAAAAAGCCAAAATCATTTAGTTTACTGAATATGGAGTATTGGTGTGAGACTCATGGAGGAAGAACGTCACAGTTGCTCCCAGGCCCGGTCACTCCTTGAAGAAATCTGATGTTTAAGGTCGCCAGACCAGACACTGGATCCTGCTATCACAAAAGCCCACATCCAAATTGATTAAAAGGAGGTCAGCCCCAAATTCTGAGCAAGATACCACCATTCCTGCTGTTGTTGTTTTGTTCTTTGAGTCAATTGTGACTCACAAGGACCCTATGTAAAACAGTCCTTAAACCTGCTTTATCCTGCGCTAACCTTATTGTTTCCAACACTCCTGCCCTCATTACCCCAGTCACTGTAACAATCCATCTCTTCAATAGTCTCCCTCTCTTTCTCTGTCCCTCAACCCTCCCAAACATGATTTTCTTCTCAAAGGAGCCATCCCTTCTTGCAAGATGCCCATCCATCAGGACGCTGCCAACTGAACCAGTGGTGAGATGCTCTGTTTTCTTGATGTTGAACTTCAATCCATATTGAAGGTTGCAGTCCCTGATCCTCTCTGCAGCAAGCACTTTAGGTCCTCCTCAGTTTCAGTAAGCTGGGTTGTGTCATCTGCAGAGCTCAGGTGGTTGATGACTCTTCCTACAATCCATGCTTCTCCTCACATAGCCCAACCTCGCAGATGATCTATTCTGCAAACCATTTTCCCAAGTCCTCCTTAAAACCCCCTTTAAAAAGGAATTTCCCATCAAATTATGTGACCATATGATAGATAGTTTCTTTTCATAAGAGGTTTTAGGGAGGACTAGGGAAGATGGATGATAAAGAGATCAACACTCTTGGTACCAGCAGCCAGGAAATTCAGTAAGGAATTGCATTGGGGAAAGTCGGCTGTCAGGGACTCTGTCAACTCTTTTTTTCTATCTAACAGCTGGGGTAAGTATAAGGAGGTATATAACTCTAAGTGGGTAACTGAGAGAATTTAATAGTTGTATTCTTAATGTGGACAGTGTTTAGTGGAGAACCCAGTTGTAAAACAAGTTTAGAAGCAGGAATGGTATCCACTTCCTAAACCATATGTCTCTGGAAAATCTATGAACTTGGAAAAATGATGACAGTTATGGAAAGGCATTAGGTCTTTTGTTCACAGAGTCATTATGAGTCACGCTCAACTCAACGGCAATCAACAATATTCTCAATTTCGAATTCATGCTAATATAAAATCTATACTGTCATCAGAACAGAACAAGGAAAAACTGCATGGTTCAAAATTGGGAAGGGTATATGTCAAGGATGTGTTCTATCTCTGAACCTTTTTAACCTATATGCAGAACAGATTATCTGGAAGGCTGGGCTGTATGAGGAGATGTGTGGTATCAGGATTGGAGAAAGATTTATCAACAATCTACGTTATGCAAATAACACAACTCTGCTTGCTGAAGCTGAGGAGGATGCGAAGCACTTGCTGCAGAAGGTCAAGGACTGCAGCCTTCAATATGGTTTGAGTCTCAATCAAGAAAACAAGGATTCTCACCACTGGGCCAATTGGCAGCATCAGGATTGATGTTTAAGAGACTGAGACTGTTAACAGCTTTAGTTTGCTTGACACCACAGTCAACACTCTTGGCACCAGCAGCCAGTAAATTAAAAGATGTATTGCGATGGTAAAGTCTGCTGTTAGGAACCTCTCAAAAGTACTGAAGAGTAATGATGTCACACTGGAGACTAAGGTCTGATACAGGCCATGGTCTTCGCAATCATTTGCTATGCATCAGAGAGCTGGACAATGACGAGGGAGGATAGAAGGAGAATTGATGCCTTTGAGCTGTGGTGTTGGAGAAGAGGATTGAATATACCATGGACTGCTAAGAAAACTAACAGATTCATCTTAGAAAAAAGGGTTAAACCAGGCTGCTTCTAAGAGATAAGGATTCTGAAGCTTCATCTGACATACTTTGGACATTTTGCAAGGAGTGACCAGTCCTTGGAGAAGGACATTGTGCTTGGGAGAGTAGAGGGACAGCACAGGAGAGGAAGACCCTTTACGAGGTGGATTGATTCAGTCAGGGTTAGTTACTGGGGTAATAGGGGTAGGTGTGTCAGAGACAGTGAGACTGGCATAGGATAGAGCAGGTTTTAGGGCTGTTGTACATAAGGTTGTTATGAGTTGCAGGCACATAACAATTACAATAACATTCTTTTTTACTCAGAGTAAGAAATATGAGGACTGGAGAAGAGACTGGATGGATAATGTACACCGCACTGGAATATGTGAAAGGAAGGGCAAATCTGAAATGAATGGATGATTGGAAATTATGTGTGTGACAATAGTGTGGAACAGGACAAGTATTACAAAGGGAATTGGGGGAGGTGATAGAGAAGAATGTACATGAATGAATAAAACACAATCTCTTTTTGAACCCTCATTAAAATGAAAAAAGATAAAAATAAATCTGAAAAATAAAATTATATAAGTGGACAAGATGATAAATGGTAAAGGAGGGCTCAAGGTTGGAAAATCGAGGAAGAAAAGGTCAGGAAGAACCAATGAAGGAATGGAAGAACTTATCAAGTCATGTCCCTTTGAAACATCAAAACAATTTTTAGAAAGAGAAACACAATATGTTACTGAGGAAGGCTTTAGTTCTACCCCTCGCCACATTTATAAAGGTTTCCACTGGGTTTCCAAGTTGTGTTTTTTTCTTCTTCTTCCACTTAAAAGGATGAATCTTGCTACATAATTGTATTGCCGCCTCTGTTTGCTAATCATGTTTTCTGGCTCATCTGCTTTTCTAATCCCTCTGTGTAGATCCCACTATAAAGATTTCTTGGCAGATTGTTTCCTCTGTGTATAGGCTATGAAAAAGAGGCATTGAATTTTTCTTAGCAACTACTCTGAATTTTGGTTATTACAGCAATGCTGGATATGTTCATTTCTCTGCTCCTTTTCACAGTGCATTAACTTTAAAATAACATGTGAGTCCCCATCTAGCTGTTTTCACATTTTATTTTCTTCTATTGCCAGCCAATGAATTGTTCAACTTTCCAGGCCCTCTTGTGGGATTCTACTTTCATTGACAATAAGAGTTATTAAGATCTGTGAAGTTGATTTTTATCCTCACTTAGATCTGTTTATATCTCTAGGGTAACTTTTCTGAGCACAACTCCAATTACTTTATTTCTGTACTATCCTTTCTTTGTACCAGCATTTGATTTTGCTCATCTTTATTCTCATATAATGATGCTAGGACTCCTTTTTATTTTCTTACCATGGTTTTGTACTTATTTTTTCTTTTAGTTTTACGGCCTAGTATTAAATCCCATTTGCAAGTTTTGAATACATATGTCACTTTTTTGTGAAAGTTATGTTTCCCTTTGTTCCCCCACAAATACAGAAAGTTCCATAATAGCCACCATTTGACTCATGCCTTTATTTATAGATCGGGCTGTGTTCTATAAGTATTTTCAGAATTTTTGTTTCATGCCCTTATTTTAATTACGGAGTGGTTTTCTCTCCCCACCCCACCCCCATATGAAGAAGCCACTGGATTAGGACATTCTCAAGGAAAATAATTTTGTATTTTAGAAAATTCTATATATCTAAAATATATTTATGAACTGCACCTTGGTATTTTAGTAAACCCTCTTTGTTGTAGCCAAGCTCCAGAAGGCACTAAGCAATTTACAACCAACTCTGACGTTAAGGTTCTTCCAGGTTTCACTTGAGCTCAAATATCGCCCCACTGACTTGCTTTGAAACTCTATCCCCATAATTAATATTAAATTGTAATTACGACTTTAATTCTTCAGATACTAAAATTTAACTCCATTTCTCTGAGACTTCAAAAGCTGTGTAAGGTCTTGAGCCAGGACTGAAAGATCCCAGATAATCAGGCTTTGCAACCCAAACCAAGAGACTAAATGGGGGGATGGGTAGACAAGAGGAAAGGAAAGAGCAGAAGAGGCCAACTGGGGCTGTTGTAAAATCCAATTGAGGGTCAGCAGCCTCTCAAGTCAGAGATGATAATCTTCATTATGATGTTAAGTTCAATGTTCTTTCAGCTATTATCTTATCAACTGGGTAATACTACCTGGCTTAAAAACAGATTGTCTCCTTCTGGAGGTTAAATTCTTTTCCACTGAGAACAAAAGACAAGTATATTTAGCCCTTATATTTAAATAGCAGTCAAGCATATTAGTAAAGGGTTCTTTTAAAAGTATTCTCTAAATTCCCATTAGAGAAGCATTAAACTCATTTTAATAATAGGGACACTGCTTCAATAAAAAGCCCTGGTGGAGCAATGATTAAGCAATTAGCTAAAAAGTTGGATATTTGAGCCCACCCAGCATCTCCATAAGAGAAATACCTGAAGGTTAGAACAATTAGAAAATTTATTGGAGCCCTTCCATTCTGCTACATGGGGTCAGAGCAGGTTGGTTGTTGTTGATTAATTGTTGTTGTTGTGAATCAACTGACTTATAGCTAATCATCTGGCAGGTTTTCAGAGCCAATTAATTGCATGGGAGGAGATTGCCCATCTTTCTCCCTGCAGAGCAACTGGTGGATTCAAACTGCATACCTTCAGGATAGCAACACAGCTTCTTATCACTAGGCAATCAGATTATATGTCCTCGATTCATCTTGGAGAGGATTAAACCAAGCTACTCCTTGGAGGCAAGGATTCTGGGGCTTCGTCTGACATACTTTGGACATGTTGCCAGGAGGGACGGGTCCTTGGAGAGGGACATCATGCTTGGGAGGGTGGAGGGACAGCGCAGGAGGGGAAGACCCTCTATGAGATGGATTGATTTGGTGACTGGGGTAATCGGGATGGGTGTGTCAGAGGCAGTGCGGTTGGCACAGGATAGAGCAGGGTTTAGGGCTGTTGTTCATAGGGTCGCTATGAGTCGCAAATGACTCGACGGCACATAACAACAATAACAACATCATGAGAAAAAAAATTATTTCATTTTGAGAACAATTAAGGCCATTGCATGTCCCTTAGGGAATAAGCAAGGGATCATTAAACAGAAAAAAGGCAAGAGTTTCTGTGGTCAATAGCAGTAACCTTGTGGGAGATAAAAGGGTACCTGGTGCTGTTGTTATTCTTATTTGCCATCAAGTCACCTGCAACTCATAGTGACCCTCTATACAATAAATAGTTAAGTACAATAGTTCTGAACCCTGCCCTGTCCTGAGCTAATCTCACTGACTATGACACACCTAGTCTTATTACTCCAGTAATTGTGTCGTTCCATCTCATTCGCAGTCTTCCTCTCCTACACTGCACCTCTATCCCTCCACACATGATGTCCTTCTCCACAGAGCAGTCCCTCCTGACCACACGCCCAAACTATGTGAGGTGGAGCTTCAAAATCCTACCTCCAAGGAGAAACTCGGTTTCATCTTCTATAAGACAGACCTGTTTGTTCTCTAGGTAATCCATGATGGCATGTTCAATACTCTTTTCCAGCACCACATCTCAAAGGCATTGGTTCTTCTTTTGACATCCTTAGTCATTGTCCAGCTCTCTGATGTATACCAAGTAATTTCAAAGTCCATGGTCTGGATCAGGCACACCTTAGTCCCTAGACTGATATCATTACTCTTTATCACTTTGGTGAGATCTCTGATAGCAGACTTCTCCAATGCAATCCATCTTTTGACTTCCTGGCTGCTGGTGCCAAGAGTTGAGTAAGCTGAAACTGATAAACAACCTCAATTTCTTCTTGATCTGTCATACCAGTTGACCCAATGTTGAGAATCTTTGGGTTTTTTGATGTTGCGTTTCATCAATCTATATTGAAGACTACAGTCCTAAATGTTCTGTAGCAAATGGTTCCTCAGTTTCAGTAAGCAAGGGTATACCATCTGTATAACATAAGCTCTTGTTGAGTCTTCCTCCAATCCTGAAGCCACATTCCTCCTCATAAAGTCCAGCCTCCCAAATGATTTGTCTGTCTTATAGATTGAAAAGGCATGGAGACAGGACATATCCCTACTAGAAGATAAACATTTTCACTTAAATTTAACAGAGATATTCTGAACAAGTCAAAGAGATGAATAGCAAATTATGAACATAATAAGAACCCTTCAAAATTATTGGAGTAATATAGATTATGTTGTTATTGTACCATCAAGTCGGAACCAACCCATAGCTGACCCTCCAGGTGAATTCAGAGGCTGTAAATTGCATGGTTGATTGTCTATCCTTCACAAGCTTAGCAGCCAGTAGATGACCACATCAGATAACAAAATTTATATAAAACTTAATTATATAACTCTCAAATCATACCATTGCATAAGTGCCAAACCAATGAGTCATGACACAAAATAGTTGACACATAATCTTGACTTTAAAGGTAGCATTATCCTTTCTTCACATTTTAACATTCAGTACTGCCAAACATGTGTCATTAACATGCAAACTAGTAAGACAGATTTTTTTTACTCTTATCATAAATGCAATATGTCAAATGGTGAGTTATTCAATAAAAATTGGCTGTATAGTTAATTAAAATAATAACTAATTTGTTGTTGCTAGATGCTGTTGAGTTATGACTCAAAGTTGCCCTATGAAAAACAGATCTAAACTCCATCCTATCCTGTCCCATCCCCACACCTCTTAACATACTAGAGCTCAATGCAACAATTGTCATGTCAAGCCACTTGGTTGAGAGTCTTCCTCTCATTTGCAGACCCTCCACACTTCCCAGCATCATGTTTCTCTCCAAGGAATAGACCCTCCTGGCAACATGCTCTAAATATGTGAGGTGAAACTTCATTATCTTTGCCTCTAAAGAACACTCCAGTTGCACCCTCTCCAGGACATATTTGTTTATTCTTTTGGAAGTCCATGGGGATGTTCAGTGTGCTTCTCCAAAACCACAGCTCAAAGACATCAATTATTCTTCTGTCAACCCTATTCATTGCCCAGCTCTCAGATGCATAGCAAGTGATCAGAAAGACCATGGCCTGAATAACATGCACCTTAGTCCTCAAACTGACATCACTACTCCTCAATAATTTGGAGAGGTCCCTAACTGCAGACTTCCTTAATACAATGTGTCTCCTTATTTCCAAGGGTGTTAATAGTGGATCCAAGTAAGATGAAGTTGTTGACATTTTCAATTTCTTCTCCATCCATCATGATGTTGATTATCAGTCCAATGGTAAGAATCTTTTCTTGACATTGAGATGCAATGCATACTGAAGGTTGTATTCCTTGATCATCTGCAATAAGTGTTTTAAGTCCTCCGTTTCAGCAAGCAAAGCTGTATCATCTGCATAACACAAATTACTGATAAGTCTCCCTCTAATCCTAATGCAACATTCCTCTTCATAGAATCTAATTTCTCAAATAGTTTGCTCAGAAAACATATTGAATAGGTTGGAGAGAGAACACAACCCTGACTCACTCCCTTCTTCATTTTAAAACACAGTGTTCCCTTGCTCTGTTTGCACAACAGCCCCTTGGTCCAAGCATAGGTTTTGCAAGAGCACAATTAAGCGCTCTGGAACTCCCATTCTTCTCTGTCACCCACAACTTGTTATGAACTACACAGTCAAATGCCTTTGCATAGTCAATAAAGCACAAATAGACGTTCTTCTGGTATTCTCTCCTTTCAGCCAGGATCCATCTGACATCAGCAATGATATCCCAATTGACACAGCTTAAGTCCTATCAACTACTGGCAATTCCCTATCTATGTACTCTTCTAGCCATTTTTTTTATATTCTTCAGCAATAGTTTGCTTGCATGTGATGTTAATAATATTGTTCGATAGTTTCTACATTCTGTTGGATCACTTTTCTTGGAAATGGGAACAAATATGGACCTCTTCCCATTCATTGGCCAGAGAGTTGTCCTTCAAATTTCCTAGGTAGACTACTAAGCACATCCAAAGTTGCACCTGTTAATTAAAACAAATCAATTAGCATCTATCTCATCAATTCACGGGGCCTTATTTTTTGCCAGTGCCTTCAATGCAGCTTCCACTGCCTCCTTCATTACCATTGGTTCCTGATCATATGGTACTTCTTGAAATTTTCAATGTCAATCAGATTTTTTTTTTGTACAGTGTGTTCTCTTCATCTTTTAATGCTTTCTGGGTTATTCAACGTATAGATAAGATCTTTCAATATTGTGACTCAAGGTTTAAATTTGGTTTTCAGTTCACTCAGCTTGAGAAATATAGATTGAGTTCTTTCCTTTTTATTCTCCAATTTCATCTCTCTGCACATTCCATTATAATACTTTTGTTTGTCCTCTTGAGCAGCCCTTTGAAATCCCTTCAGGTGTTTTATTTCAGCATGCTTTCTCTTTGTTTTGGCTTTTTGACACACCAGTGCAATTTTTAGAGTCTCTTCTGACATCCATCTCGTTTTTATAATGACTTTTTGCTTTCTTCATAGAGGATATGCCACAACTCATCTGCTCTTTGATCATTGATGTTCAATGCCTCAAACTTATTCCTGAGATAAACTTAAAATTCAGATAGAATAGATTCAAGTTCATCTCTTGGTTCTTGTGAACTTATTTTAATTTTCTTCAGCCTCAGTTTGAATTTACATATGAGTAATTGATGATCTGACTCGCAGCCCGCCCTGGCCTAGTTTTGACTGCTGATATTGAGTTTCTCCTACAATTTCTTCCACAGAGGTTATTGTTGTTGTTGTTATTATGTGCCATCAAGTCACTTGAGACTCATAGCGACCCTGTGTACAAGAGCTCTGAACGCTGTTTATCCTGTGCCAACCTAGCCATCCCAAACGCACTTATTCCCACCGCTCCAGTCACAGAATCGATCTATCTCCTCGAAGGTCTTCCTCTCTTTCACCGCCCCTCCACTCTGCCAAACATGATGTCCCTCTCCAAGGACCAGTCCCTCCTTGCAACATGCCCAAAGTATGTCAGACGAAGCTTCAGAATCCTTGACTCCAAGGAGTATTCCCGCTTCACCTTCTCCAGGACAAACCTGTTTGTTCTCCTAGAAGCTCATGGTATATTCAACACTCTTCTACAGCACCACAACTCAAGGGCATCAATTCTCTTTCAATCCACAGAAGTTGTTGTTGTTAAGTGCCGTTGAGTCACAGGCGACTCATAGCGACCCTATGAAAGAGTTCTCTACACTTGGGTGCTTTCATCCTCTCTCCAAGCTCACAGGGTTTCCAGAGGCAAGCTATTATGGAAGTGGATGCCACTCCTCCTTCCCCGCTTGTTTTAATCGAGGAGCTCCACCCCACTCTCTGTCCACATTGGGTAGCCAACCATTAATGCATTTGACACATCTGTGTCACAGTGTTCAGCCTCACAGCAAACTAAGGTGACCGAGAGACACAGAGGTAGTCAATCTAATTTCTATGTAGCCCATCAGGTGAGGTATATGTATAAAGTCATCATTTGAGTCTTTCAAAAATGGTGTCTGCAACAAACAAATCATTGAAAACAAATTAGATCACACTATTTCCAGCCTCATTTCTATCACCAAGCCCATATTTTTCAATTAGTCTTCCATTTTCACTGTTTCCAACCTTTGCATTTCAGTCACCAATTATCATAAATGCATCTTGATTAATTGACAAGTTATGTTTATTTTGAGCTGCATGAGTTGGGAAAAATGCTCAATTTCTTCTACTTTGGTTCTTGATGTAGGGTTATATATTTGAATACTAGTCATGTTACTATGTGTTCCTTTTATGAGTATTTGAGACCATTTTTCTTCTATTTTTCATTTTCAGCATGGAATACCATAATTATCTGATTCAAAATGGCCAAAGCTATTTCATTTCATCTCCCTAATGCCTAGTGTGTCAATGTTTATGCATTCTATTCTATTTCTAACAGTTTCCAGTTTTTCAATATTCAAGCTATGTACATTCCATGTTCTATTTATAAATGTTGTTTGGAATTGTTTTTCCTCATTTCAACTGACTTCTAATCTGAGCTCTACCACTACACTACTATATCTGTCCTTGTTCCTCTAATGTTCATAAGGTTTCCAAAGTCCTGTTATTTAAGAAGTAGTTGGCCGATCCTGCTTCCTAGTCTGTCTGAATCTGGGAGTTGAACTAAAGCCTGTCTACCATGGGTAATTCTTAAGGCATTTGGCACACCATTGGCACAACTTTCAGTATCACAGCAACCCACAGTGATCTCAGTATAGGAAACTGTCAGACAAGTGCTGTACCAATTAGAACACTGTTCTCCCCATATATAAAACAACAAAGTGCCAATTTAGTTTGTAACTCTAATAATAGACCAGTCTTCACACTAGTGTTAGGCAGGACACGATCAACTTTTAACCACAATGCTATATATTGGTGTAATTGGTTTAAACAAGAGGCTTCCAGCCCACAACTGATTGTTAATCAAATAAAAAATGACTAATCACCTTTCACTTGATTGTTAATGCACTCAATTCAACTTGCCTTCCAGAATCCAACTGCCTCAAATAGGGCAATAAAAATTAATATTGGCCATCCAATTCATATTTTTTATCCCTTCAGACATGATATTTTGCTCAGCATAATGTTTTTAAAGATTACTCATGTTGTTTTATGTATGAAAACTTAATTTATTTTCATGACTAATTAACATCACATTGAGTGCTATAGTCTTTGCAATTACGTGCTATGCATCGGAGAGTTGGACAGTGAATAGGGATGACAGAAAAAGAATTGGTGACTTTGATTTGTGGTACTGGAGAACAGTGTTGAATATACCATGGGCTTCTAGGAGAACAAACAGGTTTGTCCTGGAGAAGATGAAGCGGGAATGCTCCTTGGAGTCAAGGATTCTGAAGCTTCGTCTGACATACTTTGGGCATATTGCAAGGAGGGACTGGTCCTTGGAGAGGGACATCATGTTTGGCAGAGTGGAGGGACGGTGTAGGAGAGGAAGACCCTTGATGAGATGGATCGATTCTGTGAGTGGAGTGGTGGGATTGAATGTATTTGAGACAAAGAGGTTGGCACACGATAGAACGGCGTTTAGGGCTCTTGTACATAGGGTCGCTATGAGTCACAAACGACTTGATGGCACATAACAACAACAACAACTCACTCATCTGTTGATGGATACTTGGATTGTACAATATATAGTTTATAAAACATCCAGATTAGGTAAATCCATTGGTCAAGAGGTTATTAGGGGTTAGATAAATAGATGTGCCAGTTGCATATAATGGAAAACATAATGTGACTATATTAGACATATAAAACTGATTGAAATATCAAGTGTTATATCATATATATTTCACCATGATTAAAAATATTTCACAGAGTTGTGGCAAGGCTATGAAATATATGCTATTCATATGTGATTCCAAGAACAGAAAATAACTATTAGTATTTGAATGATAATTAATAATAATCAGTTAAATCAAGTGAATTATTGAAGATCAAAAACTACAGTCTTCAACATAGATTACCTCTCAACATCAAAAAAATACAAATCCTCACATCTGAACTAAGAGAAAATATCATGATAGATGGAGAAAAAAACTGAAGTGGTCAACAATTTCATTTAATGTGGAGTCACAATCAACTCTCATAGTAACAGTAGTCAAGAAATCAAAAAGCACTGCAATAGGCCAAATCTACTGTCAGAGACTGTTTTTGAAAGTGCTAAAGAGCAAGGATGTCAGATGCTTCTGATCTCTATTATTTTCAATTGCTTTGTACACACCTGAACATTGGACAATGAGTATGTTGACAGAAGAATTGGCACCTTTGAATTCTGGTGTTGGCAAAGAGAATTGAGCATCCCCTGGACTGTCAAAACTACAAACAAATCTGTCTTGAAGGAAGTGCAACAAACGTAAGGCAACTTAGAGACAAGGATAGAGAAATTCTATCTTACTTAATTTTGGCATGCTGTCAAGAGTGTTCAGTCACTAGAAAAAGACATCAAGCTGACAAAGACATAGGATCAGTGAAAGAGGAAACCCCTCAACAAGATGGACTAACAGAGTGACTGCAGCAACAGGCTTCAGAGTGATAGAGATCCTGAAGACGGCTCAGGCTCAGGCAAGACTCTAATCTGTTACTCATGGGGTCACTCTGAGTACAAGTCAACACAATGCCACTAAAAGCAAGAATATATATGCTTTTCTGGTCTTAGAGTTCTTTTTGTTTTTTTGGTGAAATAGGTAAAGAGATGAACATAAATAAAAACCAAAATATTTTTACTACTTATAACAGAATTTCCAGCCCAGTGTTATGAGAGCCAAATAAAGAAATCAAAGATCCTAAGAAAATTCCCACATTGGAAAACCTTCTAAAGGGATGAGTATTATTTTTAAAACAGGAAAAATTAAAAAGTGCTCAACAACAACAAATAACGTAGAAAAATGTATGTGAAAAAATGATGAGGTAGTTCATGGAACTAAAGCAGATTTATTCCTATTTTTGAGGGATGGTAAGGGGGATGCATTTAATTTTAAGAGTAAGATAATTTCGTGTGTCTCAAATGCAACAGATTCTTTGCTGGAGAAGGAGGAACAATCTTCTCCTCTACCAGTCAAATCTGATTTGACAGTACACACACACACAAATAATAAAATAAATTTTTTTTT
>NW_006399955.1:5058267-5066119 GCF_000299155.1 Elephantulus edwardii
AAAAGGAGAAACTGGTGGATTTGGACCATGGGTCTTTGGGATTGCCGCACAGCTCCTTACCACTAGGGCAATTAGAAAAGTCTCTATGATCTATAAATTGTAAAGTTGTTTGTTTGTTTTTTTCTTTTGTGTGTACCATCAAATCATATCTGACTGGTATAGGAGGAGATTGCCGCGTACCTCTGCTTTCTTTAAGCACTGTAAGCAGTGTAGCTTCTTGCCACTAGGCCACCAGAGTTCCTTAAATTGAAAAGTGTTTAAATCCTCTTTCTCCTTTCTAATAAAACATGTATTCCATATAGTTAATCTTACCTATGAGTGATAGTCTAAAGTAAATGTATAATACGATAGGTGGACAAAAGTTTTCTTTAAATTATTATGTCATCAAATTAGATCATGGAAGACTATATTCTTTCAGTACTGGATTAAATAAATGGCATGCTTTCAGCAGAGAAAGAAGTTGAAAGAAGGTGTATGGATCTTTGAATTTCAGACATTCACTACGCGCAGGGAGATGAAGATTATTATGGAAGATGAGACCAGTTCTCTTAAATTTCTCATAGGAAAGAACAGATAACAGCAGCAGGACTCCCAGCTCACAGTCACTCTGTGAAACACCTCCACAACCTCGTTCATAGTACTTTTAAAACATTTCTCTTTCTCTAGAATTTGAATTATGAACCCTTGTATTTGTGTTATTTAACTATTTCACATGGTATTCACTGTACTGAGAGTTCTAACATCAGATGCTTTGAATGTTAACTTTAACTGAGGAGCCTCCTTCTCTCATATATGATACATAACTTTGACTTAGTAAACAGTCATCTGTCTTCTCCATGATCTGCTTGGCTCAGGAGTCATCCTGTATTACATTCTAGGAGTGTACTGAATTTTTGTGACTTCTTAACAATGTGATTTCACTGTATCTTCCTGCACTTCTTCTCCCAATTTATCTTGTCAAGTAGCAAGCACTGACAAATCCTGCTGTTAAGCTGCTATTCTAGAGAATTCCATGCTGGCAGGGAATAACTAGCTGGCCAAATAGAAATCAAGCATGCTTTCTAGATTGCATGTCTAAACATTCACAAGGGCTTTCTCATTTTTCTCTTTTTGACCCTCTAGTGGACTTTTTTTTTCATTTTCTATTAATTTATTTACAAAATTCTAAAACATTGTTTTCAAGAAAATTTCTTTTCAATTTCCCTTACCCCTCTTACCCATCAAATTGTACAACCCCATGATTAATCCCTCTCATTTTTGAAAGGGTTCTAGCATGAGCGTCTGCAGTTCATGCCAACATAAAATTAAATAAATGTGTCACATTCCTAGCTCACGCACCCTGAATATACAAAAGCGGAATGCAGTCAAATAGGATTGTGCCCTAAAGGATAGAAATGTGAAGCTTTTAAATTGCTATTGTGAATAAAGCATAGACAGTAGACAGTCATTTTTACTTTCATTTCACTTTTCCATTTCTTTAAATGGCACTATTCCCTAGATATCACAGTATTAGGACAGTTACTATTATAGTCAGAAACAATTGGACTTAACGCATTTAGACTGTTACTTCCAGACAAGCTAATACCATTCTCAATCTGAACCCAAAACAATTGCTGATTTTAGACTACCCTAAGGAATGATGGAATGATAGCGGCTTGCTGTTGTATTCCATGGAATTTTCTGCTGGATTTTTTTTTTTCTTTTTCTTCAGAATGAGTTTTTTCTGATATCTATTTTGATCATTCTTTCCTTTCTCATCTTTTTAAAAATATTGGTTTATTTATGAAGTTCGTATACATTGTTTTTCACACCAGATCATTCCCATTTCCTTTATCCAATTCCTCTCTACCCATCAAATTATGTTACCTTATGATTAACGTCACCGAGTCCATGTTTTCCAACTACTGAATCTTCTTCTTTGTTCCCAACTTTTGCATTCCAGTCACCCATTATTATCAATGCATCTTGATTGCATGTTCGATCAATCTCCGATTGTAAAAGTTAGTAAAAATCTTCTATCTCCTCTTCCTTGGCTCTGGTTGTTGGTGCATATATTTGAATGATAGTGGTATTCACTGGACTTCCTTGTATGCGTATAGATATTATCCTGTCACTGACAATATTGTACTTCAAGACGGATCTAGGAATGACTTTTTTAACTATGAAAGCAACTCCATTTTCCCCCACTTTTTCATCTCCAGAGTAATGTATCATATGGTCATCCGACTCAAAATGCCCCATGCCAGTCCATCTCATCTAACCAATGCCTAGTATGTCAATATTTATGCGTTCCATTTCTTCCTTAACAATATCTGCGTCTGATACAGGCCATGGTCTTTCCAATCACCTGTTATGCATCAGAGAGTTGGACAATGACGAAGGAGAATAGAAGGAGAATTGATGCCTTTGAGCTGTGGTGCTGAAGAAGAGTATTGAGAATACCATGGACTGCTAGGAAAACAAACAGATTTGTCCTGGAAAGGGTTAAACTGGGTGGCTCCTTGGAGGCAAGGATTCTGAGGCTCCGTCTAACATACTTTGGACATGTTGTGAGGAGAGACCGGTCCTTGGAGAGGGACATCATGCTTGGGAGGGTGGAGGGACAGCACAGGAGAGGAAGGCCCTCTATGAGGTGGATTGATTCAGTGATTGGGGTAATTGGGATGGGAGTGTCGGAGACAGTGCGATTGGCACAGGACAGAGCAGAGTTTAGGGCTGTTGTACATAGGGTCGCTATGAGTCCCAGGCAACTCGACGGCACATAACAACAACAACGATTAACGTCCACCCATTCTCACCCCTCTGCTCCCCCCTCCCCTCCTTGGAACTTCATATTCATTCAACAAAAATGGTCTTATACAGTATTTGTCTTTCTGGGATTGAATTCATTCACTTAGCATAAAGCTCTTCAGAGCTCTTACAAAATTATCACTCCTGCATTCTCCATAGTATTCCATTGTGTGAATGGACCATAATTTCTTAATTCCTTCAATTGTGGTTGGACATTTGGGCTGTTTCCATGTTCTTGTGGTGAATAACAGTGCTATGGACACATCAGTGTACAAGTCTCTGTTTGTGCCTCAGTTCTCATTTTCATTTTCATAGGTATATTACAAGTAGTGGAATAGTTGGGACCTTGGAATTTCTATGTTCTGCTTTTGGAGGAAACACCAAATTACCTCTTCCCTAGCTTTTAATTAATATTTTGCTTTCTTAATATTTCATGTCCTTTATGTTATCACACAATGTATCTGGTCATTATTTAATGCATCAAGTCTTTCTTGAGATAATCTTGCAATACTAGCGTGATATAGTCAATGTTGTACTTAGACACAAATGGGTATCTTTTCATTCTCTTAAGCTTTAATTTTAACTTACATATGAGCAAGGCATGTCTAATATGTAGTGGCTCTTGCTTTTATCTGACTGGTGATATTTAGTGGCTTCACCATCGCTTTCTAAAGATGTAGTCAGTCTGAATCTGTATATTCCATCTGGCAAGATTCACATGTACAATCTCAGTATATTCTGTTAATAAGGGATTTCCATAAATAAGTGTTTTCAGTTCCAATGCATAATTAGTTTTACTCAGATGAGATGCTGAAGCCTGTACTTAAATCTAAAATAGTTTAAGGTAATTGAAGAAAAATTTGACATTGACAGAGAAATACAAGCCAGAGTTAGAAGAGGCTGTAGCACTAAGGATATCATTCCAAAAGTCAGATGAATCTTGGCTAAAAGTAGAGCATACCAGAGGAATATCTACCTGTGTTTCATTGATTATGCAAAGACATATTACTGTGTGGATTACAACAAATTGTGGCTAACCTTGAGAAGAATGGGAATGCCAGACACTTGAAAGTTCTTGTGCAAATCCTGTACTTGGACTTGGTCAGAACAAAGCAAGGAAAAACTGCATGATTCAAAATCAGGAAAGGAGTGCATCAGGGAAGCATCCTATCTTCATACCTTCTCAATCTATGTGTGAAACAGACCTTTCAGGCGGCTGGACTTTATGAGTAAGAATGAGGCTAGAGGAAGATTCATCAACAACCTGTGTTATATGGATGACACAACCTCGATTGGGGAAACTGAGAAGAATGAGAAGCATTTGCTGCAGAGGATCTGCAACATGGATTAAAGATTATATATATATCAATCCACCTGAATTTTGTTTCTTTTTATTGTTCTGATGTAATCCATACCGATGATGTCTTTAAACTTAATTGTTAAGTGCTTCAAGTTCTGTTTGCAGGCAGCAACCAAGGTAGAATAATCTGCAAAGCACGGGTCAATAGTGAGCTTATTTCTAGTCCTGATGCTGTGCTGTTCTCCATATACTACAGATAATTTGCTCAGCATGCACTTTGAATAAATATGGTGAAAGCATACAATATTGATATATACATTTCCTGGTATTTCTAGTTAATATTCTCTTGTTCTGTTCCAATAGTCATTGTACAGGATACTCATGAACAAAATTACATGCCTTATGATTTCTGTCCTGCACAGTGCTCTCTATAATTTACTGTAATTCACATAGGCTAACTCCTTGGCATTGTTAAAAGTCAGACATACGTTTTTCACCTTATTTCTGCCTTTAGCCAAGATCAATTAGATATTAGACTCATATCCCTTATTCTATGTCCTCAATCTGGCTTGAAATACTGGCAGCTTAATGCTAAGGTATTACTGCAAGCATTTTAAAAACTATTATCAGTTGAATTTTACTTTTATGTGATATTAATATTGTATCATAATTTCTGCATTATCTTGAGTCTCCTTTTGGAATGGGAACAGATAATTTTGAGTAAGTTGGCAGTCTTCCATATTTTTTGGCATGAACAAGTGAGCACATTCTATGCTGCATCCATTGGTTGGAACATTCTAATTGGTATTTCTTCAGTTCCTGGAAGCTTATTTTGTTTTTCATCAAAGCTGTCAATAGAACATGCACACGGCCCTAAAATATCTTTGGTTCTTGACCATGGATTACCTTCTAAAATGGATATCAACCAATTATTTTTCATGTGGTGATTTTGTGTATTCTTTCACTTTTCTTTTGATGCTCTCTGCATTTTTCAGCATTTTGCACATGCAATCTTTGATTCTTGCAACTCCAAGGTGAAAGTATGTCTTCTGTTCTTACTTCAAGGAAGATTTTCTAATTCCATCTCTTGGAACATGACATTATAATACTTTGTTTTGTTTTTGTAATCTATCTGTTGATGTCTTCTCATCATTTTTTTACTTTCACTTTAACTATTCTTCATCCAACAGCAATTTTCAGAGTATTTTCTGATATTCAGCTATATTTTTACTTTCTTGGCTGCATTATTAAAGTCCTTTTGCTTTCTTTATGTGTGATGTTCTTGAGGTCATCCCACAACTTGTCTACCCTTTAGTCATTAATGATCACTGAATCAAAGCTATTCTTGAAGTGGTCTCTACATTCGGGGGAGATACATTCAAGGTTGTATTTGTGGCCCTATTGGACTTGGAAGTCGCAAGCGACTCGATGGCACATAACAACAACAACAACAACAACATTCGATTTGGATTTTCAATTAATTTTATTCTGTTTCAACTTCAATTTGCATGTGATCAAGTGATGATCTATTCCACAGTGGATCCTGCACTTGTTAGTACTTACAATATTAAGTTTTTACCATCTCTTCCTATGGATGTAGTTGACTTGGTTCACATATACAGTCACCATTTGTTTTGTTGAAAATGGTGTTTGCAATAAATAATTCAGTGGTCTTACAAAATCTTATCATAGAATCTTCAAAATTGTTTTGATCACCAAGACCATATTTCCAACTACTAATCTTTCTTTTCTTTCTTTCTAATTTTCACATTTCAATATCAATAATTATCACTGACTCTTGATTTGTGTGTGTGATCAACTGCAGACATCAGACGAATACATTCATTTTCTTCACCTGTTGTATTCATTAATGGTTGGTGAGTTAATTTAAGTAATGGTCCTATTAATTGTCCTTTCTTAGAGGTAAAAGGGAGCTCTGATGACCTAGTTGTAAGAAGTTGTGCTGCCAACTCAAGGGTGCAGGGTTTGAATCCACCAACTGCTTCATGGGGGGAAAAATGAGCAATCTCTTCCTATGCTGTTTACTGTCTCTGAAAATCCACTGGAAGGTCAGCTATGAGTCGATTTTGACTTATTGATACATAACATATTCTATCACTGACTGCTGTACTTCAGGATGTAAATTCCAAGGTTCTCTTTGTCAATTATTGAATTAACATTACTCTTCTCATCTTAAGCATGGTAGACCATAAGATTATCTGATTCAAAACAGTCCAGGATTTTCATCTTTAATGTATCCATTTTGCTTGTATTTATTTCTAATTTTTCTAAGTTAGTACTTTGTACATTCTACCTTTTGGTTATTCATGGATGTTTGCAGTTGTTTCTTCTCATATTCAGTCATGCCAAATCAGAAAGTAAAGACCCTGAAAAGTTTATTATTTTGTGTCAGTAAAATTGGTACCAGCTTGAGGATATGGCTCTTCCCAGACATATTTTGAATGCCTTTAGACCTGGTTGAATTATCTTTAAGTACTTTATCAGACAATGTTTTAGTGCTATTCATCTTGATATCAGTAGACACCTTTTTCAGTAGAAGATTGTCATTTTTTTTCTTCCTAGCTTGTTTCAATAGTAAGCTTTACTACTGGTGATCATCCAGTATTTATTTTCTTCCTCCCTTCCTTCCTTCCTTCCTTTCTCATTCATCTATACATATATTCATTAATTAATTCATTTATTTATTTTTCTTTTATTTTTTGCTATTTTATTTACAAAATTCTAATACATTGATTTTGAGAACAGATCTTCCAATTTCCCTCACCCCCCACCCATCAAATTGTACGACTCCATGATTAATCCTTCCTTCCCCTGCACATCCACATCCCTCTGCTATTCCTATCTTCCCCCCTTGGATCTCTATACTCATTCCACAATAATGGTTTTATAAAATATTTGTTTTTGTGGGACTGAGTTAGGTCACTCAGCGTAATGTTCTCCAGTTCCTCCCAAGTTAGGTAATAATTTACAAAATCATTGTTCCTGCAAACTGTATGCTCCATAATTTCTCAATCCATTTGTTTTTGGTTGGATATTTGGGATGTTTCCATGTTCTTTTTTTTTTTTTTTGCAATCTCTTATTGCTGTATTTAGAGTCTCTGAAAGCCTACTAGAAGTTGGCTCTCACTCCATACACTGGTTTGTTTATTTACACCATACACAGTCCTATCAGTGGGATACCTTTTCCCATCCCCACAATAACTGCAACAATGGCTGCAAGCCCAGCAGAGGTGGTGAGGATGGTGCAGAATCCTGCAGGTTTTCATTCTTGGTACGCAGAGTTGATATGAGGCTGAGCCAACTCCAGGGCACCTAACATTGTCTTACCAAACCCTTTGCTGTCAAGTCAGTTCCACTCATGAAGCCTCATGTGGCATGACGTAGAATTGCTCCATGGAGTTTCTGTGGCTAGGATTGTTCCAGAAGCAGATTGCCAGGTCTTTCCTCTGTGTCCAGTCTTCAGGGTGGTAGTCTCACACACACACTGAACCGCCTTTCTCCCTGGCCCTGGATGATGTAAATAGTTACACACTTGACTAATAACCAAAAGGTTGGTGGTTTGAATCCACTCAAAGGTGCCACAGTGGAAAGTCCCAGTAATTTACTTTCTCTGTCTTATTCAGCTTAATTTTAACAATAGTGATAACTAAGGTTCTGAGCACCTGCTACAGATTCAGTAGCATACAGAGCACTTTACAGAAATAAATGTCAGAGAAGGTCAGTTGCAGAAGATGACAAAGC
>NW_006399955.1:5068114-5070101 GCF_000299155.1 Elephantulus edwardii
CATATCCTTGAAGATGTATCATGGGGGTGTTGCAACCTAGAAGACACAAATTTGACTAACAAGTTATAAGTACATGAGTCCAAAAATTATGGACCATGTTCTTGAGATGGTGAATAATACTGCTATGATCACTTGTGTATAAATATCTGTTTGTGCCTCAGTTCCCATTTTCTCAAGGTGTATTCCAAGTAATGGAATAGTTGGGTCATATGGAATTTCTGTGTTCAGCTTTATGAGGAAGCGCCAAACTGCCTTCCAGAATGGTTGTACCATTTTACAATCCCAGCAACAATATATGAGTTCCTTTTTCACCACATCCTCTCCAACATTTATTACTTGCTGTCCTGTTAAACTTTGCCACTGTTGCTGAAGTGAGATGGTACCTTATTGTTGTTTTGATTTGCATCTCTCTTATTGCTAGTGTTTTTGAACATTTCTTCATGTATCTGTTTGCCATTCAAATATCTTTCTCTGTGAAAATTCTTTCCATGTCTTTTGCCTACTTTGTAATTGGGTTTTCAGTTACTGTAGAAGAATTCTTGTGGAGGCCGAGGAGTATTGTGTAAACTTTCGTTATAGCACTCTTGTCTGAGATGATATTATGAAATGGTTGTTTCCAGTTAGTATGTTTTTTGTTTTTTTCACCCTGTTGGAAAAAGTTTCTTATGCACACATGAATTTAATATTTAGAAGGCCTCATGTATCAATTTCATCCTTTTCAGATTGTAGATTCTTGGTTGTATTTGGCCGTGCTTCTAAGCTTCATCCCAGTTTGTCTCTTATGAACGTTATGCTTTGGGGCTTTACTCCCAGGTCTCTGATGCACCTTGAGTTGATTTTTGTGTATGGTGTGAGATATGATCCTGTTTCCGCAGGTGGAAGTCCAGTTTTACCAGCATCGTTTGTTGAGGAGGTTGTCATTTCCCTATTTGATAGCTTTGATTTCCTCATTAAGTATCAGTTGACCATAGATAGCTGGGTCTGTTTCTGGGTTCTCAATTTTGTTCCACTGGCCTATGTGCCTGTCATTGTACCAGCACCATGCTGTTTTGGTTACTACTACTATGTAGTAGATTTTGAGGTCAGGGAGTGCTATGTCTCCAACCTCATTTTTGTTTCTCAGAAGTGTTTTGCTTATTCGAAGTCTCTTGCCTCTCCAAATAAATTTGATATTTTCCCTTTTAATCTTAAAAAATAAATTTGGTATCTGGAATGGGATTGCATTAAACATGTAGATTGCTTTTGGTAAGATTGTAATTTTCATGATATTGAATCTTCCTATCCATAAAGAGATTGAAATTGTAAACAGTTTTAGTTTGCATGACTCCATAGTCAACACTCTTGACACCAGCAGCCAGGAAATTAAAAGACATATTGCACTGGGAAAGCTTGCTGTCAGAGACCTCTCCAAAGTACTGAAAAGCAATGATGTCAGTCTGGAGACTAAGGTGTGCCTGATACAGTTCATAGTCTTTGCAATCATTTGCTATGTTTCAGAGAGCTGGACTAAGGATAATAGAAAGAAAATTGATGCCTCTGAGCTATGGTGTTGGAGAAGAGTATTGAATATACTATGAATTACTAAGAGAATGAACAGGTTCATCCTGGAGGGAGTTAAACCAGGCTGATCCTTGGAGACAAGGAATCTGAAACAACTTCTGACATACTTTGGACATGACACAAGGAGGGATGAGTCCTTGGAGAGGGAAGTCATGCTTGGGAAGGTGGAGGGACAGATCAGTTAAGAAAGATCCTCGATGCGATGTATTAATTCAGTGACTGGGGTAATGGGGATAAGTATGTCAGAGACCCCTTCTAAACCCAGCCTGGACTTCTGGTAGTTCTCTGTTGATGTGCTGTTCCAGTCGTTTTTGGATAATCTTCAGCAAAATCTTGCTTGCATGTGAAATCAGTGAGATTGTTCTGTAGTTTCCACATTCGGTTGGGTCACCTTTCTTTGGGATAGGAACAAATATAGATCTCTTCC
>NW_006399955.1:5071226-5088752 GCF_000299155.1 Elephantulus edwardii
AGGCGACTCGACGGCACATAACAACAACAACAACATGTCAGAAACAATAAGATTGGCACAGGATGGAGCAGGGTTTAGGGCTTTTATACAAAGTGTCACTATGAGTTGCAGACAAATCAGCTGCACATAACAACAACATCCATGAACAGGACACATTTTTGTGTTTCTTTAGGTCTTTTATTGTGTCTTGCAGAAATGCTCTGTAATTTTCTTTGTATAGGTCTTTTGTACCTCTTATTAGGTTCACTCCCCAGTATCTGAATTTTTGGTTGGCTATTGTAAATGATATTGCTTTCGTGATATCCTTCTCTGAGTTTTCTTTGTTTCTGTAGAAGAATTTTATTGATTTTTTTATACAGTATTATATTTTTACTACAAATTTTTCAGAAACACAACAACAAACAAGCCACCATAACAAAGAAAAACTGAAAAATTGTAATAATCCTTTGACATGCCTAAAGAGTCCTATTAATACCCATAACCTTGACTATGGCACACATTGGGCTTCTGAAACTTTTCTGCATCATCTACTAATGAAGGCACTAAGTTTGTGAAGTAAGAATTTCTATTTTTTGTGACTTATTGGCCCATAAAGCTGACACTCTGAAAGACTTGCAGAGACTTAAAAGATAAAGACATGTTGTTGTTGTTGTTGTTAGGTGTCATGGAGTCAAGTACAACTCACAGTGGCCCTATGAACAAAAGATTTGAACCTTATTATATCCTGCACTATTCTCCTATTTCTTAACACACAAGAACTCATTCAAGCAGTCACTGTGTCAAACCACCTGGTTGAGGTTCTTCCTCTCCTTCTCTGACCCTCCACCCTTCCCAGCATCATGACCTTCTCCAAAGAACAGCCCCTCCTAGCAACATGCTCAAAGTATATGGGGCAAAGCCTCATTATTCTTGTCTCCAAAGAGCACTCCAGCTGCAACTTCTCCATGACATATCTGTTTGTCCTTTGGCTGCCCATGGTATATATGTTTAGTGCTCTTTTCCAAAACCATAGCTCAAAGGCATCAATTCTTTTTCTCTCATCCTTATTCATTGTCCAGCTCTCAGATGCATAGCAAATGATCAGAAAGACTTTGGCCTGAATCAGACACAACTTAGTTCTCAAACTGAAATCATTACTCTTCTAGAATTTGGAAAGATCCCTAATTGTAGATATTCCCAGTGCAATGTGTCTCCTCATTTCCTGTCTGCCAGGAAACATCAAGGGTGTTAATTGTGGATACAAGGAAGATTAAACTGTTGACTATTTCAATCTCTTCTCCATCCATTAAGGCACTGTCTATTGGTTCAGTGATAAGAATGTTTCTTTTCTTGACACTGAGATGTAATTTATACTGAATACCACATTTCTTGATCTTCTCCAACAAGTGCTTCAAGTCTTCTTCACTTTCGGCAAGCAAAGCTGTATTATCTACATAAAACAGGTTATTGATAGGTGTCCTTCCAATCCTGATGTCACACTCTTCTTCATAGAATCCAGCCTTTCTTATATTAAAGGCATAGATGATAATAATTTATTCAATTACATTAATTATTTCACTTAAATATTGTATTTGTAATGTATGTATTCTCTATATAATTGTATCAGTTAACACCTGGAGATGATTGAAAAAAAACAGATGTTCATTTTCGCAAAATAAGTTTATTGCTAAGGAATAAAAAGCAATTTCTCTTGATGACTTAAAAATGTTCTCCTTTAAAATAGCATATACATAATGTTATTATAATATATAAGTTCTTTTTTATAATGAAATATATAAGTGGGAACAAAACAAATTTATTTCTATTTATAAAGAGAATGATGCACATGATAATTCAAAGGAAAGGAATAAAAAAGTAGCCAAGGTTTATTATGCTCTTCACCTTTTCTTATTCCTGAACAGTAAATGTACTAAAATGGATGAACATTTATCATTCAAAGACATCACTCTTTTAAAGTGCAATTTTCTCTTCTACAAAAGCTGATGTGAATTAGTAGACCAACTGCTGGGATAAACTAGCTAAGTCAGCCTACAAAATCTGCTAAATTGGAGATGCCTTGTGGAATTTGCTGATGTTGCCATAATTAAAATTAGATCAGAATAGGGTATTTTCCAGCTATGTTCACTAGAAGAGATAATGCATGTCTTCAAAGAGAGATTATATGTCTGCTTTTAGCTCATTTACTTAAATTTATAGTGTATATTTTCAGATATACTTCACTCTTTCACTCTACTGTTAACATAATATCTATATGCCCATAGTTTTGATCAGTTACTGTGACAGTCAGTGGGATAACTTTGACAAAGAACTAATTATCACTATGTATGAAACAGAAAATTGTTTCCTTACTACAAAGGATGTATAATTTTACTTTCTAATATTGATTCTATAGTTGAAGGGTATCATAATAATACCATTGTTATTTGCTATCTAGTTAGAACTAACTCATGGTTGATCCTCCAGCAAGTTTTCAGACTGTAAATTACGTACAGGAAGATCTTCCATCTTTTTTCCCACAGAATGCTTGTTGGATTCAAACTATGTTTGAGTTGACAGTGCAACTCTTTATCCCCAAAGATCCTTGGGTTCTCTATGAAAATATCATACTAATATATTGGACACACAAAAAGACAATGGCAAAGTCATATATAACAACAAAGCTCTGACCCACAATGTCTGCAACCCTTAATCCAGGGCCAAAGCACAACTTCTGCCACAATTGGCCCAGGTGGTTAGGACTTCATCAATGACTGGCAGCTTCATCTTTTTTTTTCTTTTCTGCATCTTCTTCTGACTCAAGGCTAACCATGGAAAGTGTAATATACTCTTCAAATCAATCACATAAGATACTCTGATTCAAGTTAGCCTACCACCAGCTTTCACTGGCCAATGGCTACCAAATAGAACATACATAAAATCTATTTAAAAAAAAATAAAATAAAATCTATTTTTAACATACATAAAATCTTTGCTTTTGTTATTTGCATTTTTTTCTCAGTCTACTTATCAATATGTCACTGCCAAATGTAAGGGATGGTGATTGACACCCCAGTCCCATTACAGCAAGCTCTGGAAAAATATCATCTCACATACTTTGGGTATGTTGTAAGGAAGGGCCAATCTTTGGGAAAATATCCTGGGAAAGATGGAAGGTCAGAGAAAGAGCAGAAGACCTTTAACAGGACTGGTGGACAATGACTGTAACAATGGGCTTGAGCATAATGGAGATTGAGAGGATAGTGCAGAATAGAGCAAGGTTCACATCTGTTGGTCAAAAGGTCACTATGAGTTTTAGTTGACTAGGAGGTACATAACAACAATGCAATCTTAATTTAATTGGATTTTAATATTCTAGTCCAAGAAATATAGTTTATGCTAAGTTTAATACACTAAGAAATTTGTTTTATTTGAAACATTATTTTAAATATGGATATAAGCAAAGTTTTTAAGAAGGAAAGCAGACATATTCTGGGACATATATCACTTATCCTCTCAATAATTCAACTGGGAATTAATATAAGTTGTTACATATTTGGTAGTGTACAGGAGAATCCAACAAAGATAAGTAACTCCCCATTCTAGAAGCAGCCGAGTGTAGTAAAACAATTTTAGATCTATACGGTTTGAGTCCACCAGCTGCTCTGTCAGAGCAATGTGGGTAATCTCCTTCAATGTGATTTACTGCCTCTTAAAACCCACTGGAGGTTCAAATATAAGTCAGTTCCACCTCAAAGGTACTTAACAACAACCATCATCCTAAAGATTAGTGGTTCAAATCCATACAGTGGCTCCATACATGAAAACTGTAGTGATCAGCTTTCATAAAAGAAAAAGTCATGACAATTTTATGGAGCAGTTTTACTCCATAATAATTGAGACTGCCATGAGTTCTAACCAGTTAGATAACAATGGGTCTGATTTTGATTTGCATTTTTTCCTGTTCTAGAGATTAACTGTTAGTTTTAAAGTAGTATATATATATGAAGGAACAATTTAAAATCATCTTCTAAGTAAACAGGCACCATTTGCTAATAATAAAATGTGAGGAAAAAATTTCTGTCAACAGAATAGACAGCATGTGAGCTGCAATAAATGATTAAGAAAGCGTAAAATATTTTGAGTTATAATCAGTATAATTTGTAAACTGTCATAAAAACCAACTACTAAAAAAATTTAGGCATTGCTTTTATGTAGTGAAAGTTTAAGATTTCGTAAAAAAGGAGTTATTCTCAGAGGATAATGCTGTAGTCCTAAGTTTGTAGTTTAAAAATTGGGATGATCAGGTTTCTCAAAAGTTGACAAGATTTCCTAGTGGAACTAATAGAAACATTCAGCAAAGTGTCAGAGTACAAGATCATCATACAAATATCAGTTGGATACCTCTACACTAACAAAGAGAGCTCTGCACCATTTACAATAGCCATCTGTAGAAACAACATGGGCTTAAGGGCAGTAGCATCTGACCTTCAAAAACTTCACAAATGGAAAGACTTCCTATCAACATCAATAGCATAATAAACCTATTCCAATGAGGTCAGACATTCCCCTGTGCTCTGCACTCTAAATCTTTGTTCTAATTCTGCCACAAGTTGTACTTCCCAAAACTCTTACTTTGTCTCCACTGCGTTCAATAATTTGTTGCAGTGGTCCTACAGAGTTTACAGAGAATTATGGGGTTTGTTAGGAAAGTAACAGGTTACAATTCAGTATTGTTAACTCTCAAAGTATAATTCTTCAGTCAGAATAGGTTCTTTTCAGTTATGTCAAAAGGCAGGCATCTCTTTCTCTCTAATCCTCACACTTAGCCCTGCTTAGCAAATGTTACAAAACTTTTGACTTTGCCAATTATGTACTTAGGGTCACACACAGAGAGAGAGAGAGAGAGAGAGAGAGAGAGAGAGAGAGAGAACCTAGGCCTGAAATACTCAACTCTAATTTTGTGGTTCAACAGAACTAGCTCTGTAATGAAGATCGGAAGGCACATGATCAGCCAGCAATCACTGAGTTTCACAATATGGGATAGGACCCCTCTGCTCCGTCTCACACTTGTTCTGTAACCTTGAGTCAGAACTAACTCATAGCTGATCTCCAAGTGGCTTTTCAGAGGTAGTAAATAACAGAGTAGGAGATTGCCCATCTTTCTCACACAGAGAAACTGGTAGATTTGGACGAGGTGCCTTCAGGTTAACAGTGCAACCTCTTCCACTAAGCCGCAAGAGCTCCCTTGTTCCCTGCTTTCTGTCATGTCCATTGCCTACTTTTTTGTTACTATCACATCTTTTCTTATGGCATGCCATTTGGCCATCTCACGGACTCCTTCTGTATCTTCAGTGTTAGAGTTTCAGTCTCCAGTTTGCACAGGGATTTCAGGTCCAAAGTATAAGCTATACTTTCTTGCCTTTTTTTCTTAATAGGTAGTGGGGTTCTATTTTCTGTCTTTGTGAGAGCTCCTTTAAACTTGGTGGGATGGCAAAACTGATCAATCCCTATGTTAATATCCTACAAACCTTAGGTGCATGGTCTCACTCTAACATGTACCACTTACCTTATTCCATTCCCTTTGGTGCATCATAAAGCATCTCAAAGTCACATAGTCACTCAGCCACTGAATTAGAGTTAAAAAGACAATGAAATAATATGTTCAAAGTCCCTAGCTCTAAGAGAGATGCAAATCAAAACAACTATGAGATATCATCTCACCCCATTAAGAATAGCAAAATTTAACAGAACAGCAAGCAACAAATGCTGGCGAGGATGCAGAGAAACTGGAAATCTTATTCACTGTTGGTGGGAATGTAACATGGTGCAACCATTGTGGAAGGCGGTGTGGCGCTTTCTCAAAAAATTGCAAATAGAGATACCATTAGACCCAGCAATCCCATTACTGGGAATATACCCCAGAGAGACCACGTCTGCCATCCAAGCAGATATATGCACACCCATGTTTATCGCAGTTTTGTTTACAATAGCAAAGAGTTGGAAGCAACCTAAGGGCCTATCAACAGACGAATGGATAGAGAAGCTGTGGTATATCCACACAATGGAATACTATGCCACATTGAAAAACAAGGAACTCATGCAGTATTATTCAAAGTGGATGACCCTGGAGGACATTAAGCTGAGTGAAATATCTCAGTCACAAAGGGACAAACACTGTATGGTGCCACTGTTGTAGAATGGGTCTGACATCAGGGTTGGGGTATGACAGAAAAAAAAACTGGATAAATTATGTATATTGTATTGAAACAGATGAGGGAAAGAACAAATTAGAGGTGATATATGATTGAGGATTATGGGTAGCACAGGAATCCAGAATTAAGGTTGCATAGAGAAGTGTACTCGGGGTGGGAGTGGGAGGGAAGGGATGTGGGAATTGTATAGTAATGAAGGAATATTTTTTTTCTTTTTCTCTTCGGAGGGGAAGCAAGCTGGTGGGGAGGAGTGGGCAGGGAGGAAAGTGCGGCAATGAATGAATGGAAATCCAAAACCTTTGTAAATGTTTATTAAAATTAATAAAAATATCTAAAAAAGAAAGGTTCAAGGAATAAATAAGATGTGGGTGAAGTGCAAAAAAAAAGTGAATTGGAGGAGGGGTGGGCAAGGAGAAAAGTACAACAATGAATGAATGGAAATCCAAAGTCTCTGTAAACTTTCATTAAAATCAATTTAAAATTAGACAATATCAAAGGGGTATTCTCTGCTTTCAGCTATGATCTATTTGACACCCACAATGATATTTCTGATGCCGCAGTCTCTTCTAAAAGCAGGTGGAGCATTTGGCAATTCACTGTCCATGTACCATTCTACCCATTTTGAACAATTCTCCACAATATTTTGCTTCCATGAGATATTAATGACATTGTTCTATAATGTCTACAGTTTTTGGATCACCTTTCTTGAGAATGGGGACAGATACATAAATCTTCCAGCCAGTCCGCCAAATAGCTGTACTCCTAATTTCCTGGCATAAACTGGTGATCATATCCAGGGCTGCCTGTATTAGCTGAAATATGTCAATTACTATTTCATTGATTTCTGGGGCCTTATTTTTTGGCTAGTGTCTTCATTGCAGCTAGAACTTCCTCTTTCATCATGATTAGTTAGAAATTATTATAGTTTGGCAATAAAAAGTGAACTGTAGTGGCATGACTTTTTAACTATGAAAGCAACCTCATTTTCCCTCACCTTTTCTTCTCTGGAATAGTAGATCATATGATTGTCTGATTCACAGTATCCCATGCCAATCCATATCATTTCACCAATACCAAGTATGTTAATATTTGTGCATTCAATCTCTTTCTTAACAGTGTGCAACTTTCCTATTAATGCTTCTGATATTCCATGTTCCGGTCACTAGTGTGTGCTTACAACTGTTTCTCCTCCTCTGTGTTTCCATATTTGAATACTCGGCTTCAGTTGCCATACTATACTGTTCACTAAGGCCATGGTCTTCACAATTACTTGATATGCAGCAGAGAGCTGGACAATGACTAAGGATGATAGAAAAATTGACAGAATGTTATGTCTTGCTTTAGATCCTTGACTGTCAACAAAGTCCAGAGAAATGCTAGGAAACCCAGGGAGGGTTGCCTGAGTCACAACTGAGTTGAGCTTAATAGGTTTTGTGGGGTTTAGATTACATCACATGTACAATCGAATACTGTAGAAGACAAATTTTAAACTTTATGGAATTTTAAAAATGAAACACATTAAGAGACTTCGGATTCTACTAAGTATATAACCTAAAGAAATAAGAGCTGTGATGCAAATATATGCATATTCATGCTTATCATAGCATTATTTACAATGGGAAAAAAGATGGAGAAAACAGGTTTATCATCATGTTGTTGTTGATTGCCATTAAGTTGAGCACAACTCATAGTGACCCTATGAACAAAAGACCTGAAGCCTTTCTATAACTATAGTCGTTTATCAAAGTTCATAGAGTTTCCAGAGGCATGTTGTTTAGGAGTTGGATGCCGTTCCTGCTTCTAATTTATCATCATAGTAACAGATAAACTATGTTATGTTACATATACATAATAAAACACTGTGCCATATTAAGGAATTATGATGACTCTGTGAAATGCCTCTTATCATTAAAGAATTCAGAGGAAATTATGTTACTCATTTACACTCACTTCCTTAGAGTCTGTTTCAATGCACAATGAAATTGTCTCAGGATAGAGCAGGGTGCAGAGCTGTTGCACACAGAGTCACTGTGATTTGGAGTCAACCAGATGGCACATGACAAATAATGACAGTTCCATTAAGAACAAATAGGAATGAATAAAATGAAACAAAGCTACAAAAAACAATTATTCCGAAGAACCAATAGAATCCCTTCCTTCTTGGTCACAATTAGAAGTTCCTATATAGAGCAGGAAAAAAATATTTAAGAAAACAAAATAAAAAACATCAGGCCAATTGATCTGGTATAGATTGGTGCAGTCCTCAAAATGATAGCTCTTAGACAATCATACTCTTTAAACCTAGAATTGAGCTTATTTCCATAGATCAACTTTAAACCAAATAGACAGGTTTAGAAGGTAGCTATACTACAAGGGAGGTATGCACCCCTTAGGACAATTAACTATGTAAAATGTAAAGAACACCATCTTTCCAGGGATTAAAACTCTGAAAAAAAAAACACAAACCAAAATCTGAAAAAACAAAGGACAAATGGAAACTATAAATACAGATGGAGTGGAAAAAAAATAGTGTTGCATTATAAAGATTGCAATCAATCTCAAAAATAAGTATGAGTTGTTGAGTGGACAACCAAATTCCTTTGTAAACATTTACCTAAAAAATAAAATTAAAAAAATCGTTGTTGTTAATTGCCTTCAAATTGAGCATGATTCATAACGACCCTATAAACAAAAGGCCTGAAGACCCTCTAAAGCTATTGACATTTATCAAAGTTCATAGAATTTCTGGAGACATGTTGTTTAGGAAGCAAAAATAAGAACATTAAAAAACATAGTTGATGGATTTTTTGTGTCGTATACATAATACCATTAATGAAAGCTGATGATTTAACATTGGGCCAATTGGCAATGTCATAATGGATGGTGAAGCAATTGAGATTGTTCACAGCTTTAGTTTGCTTTAGATTACTCCTCAATCAACAGTCTTGACACCAGCATCCAGGAAATTAGAAGATGTATTGTGATGGGAAAGTCTGTGGTTAGAGACCTCTCTATAGTACTGAAGAGCAACAATGTCAGTCTAGAAACTAAGGTGAGCCTGATAGAGACCATGATCTTTGCAATCACTTGCTATGCATCAGAGAGCTGGACAATGACTAGGGATGATAAAAGGAGAATTGACGCCTTTGAGCTGTGGTGCTGGAGAAGAGTATTGAAAATACTAGAGACTGCTAAGAGAACGAGCAGGTTTGTCCTAGAGAGGGTGAGGACAAGCTGCTCCTTGGAGGCAAGGATTCTGAAGCTTCGTCTGACGTATTTTGGACATGTTGCAGAAAGGAACCAGTCCTTGCCGAAGGACGTCCTGCTTGGGAGGGTGGTAGGACAGCACAGGAGAGAAAGACCCTCTATGAGATGGACTGATTCAGTGGCTGGGGTAATGGGGTTAGATGTGTCAGAGACAATGAGATTTGGCACGAGATAAAGCAGGTTTTATGGCTGTTGTACATAGGCTCACTACGAGTTGCAAGCAAACCAACAGCACATAACAACAACAACAACAATGATTTAACATACAATTAAGCTGTATTTTTGTAGACATTTTGGTTTTAAAAATAAAACAATATAACAGTAGAACATATTTTTGATAGAAGCAACAACATATGTTGTTGTTATATGCTGTTGAGTCATCTGGAACTCATAGCAACACTATGTACACCAGCTCTAAACCCTGCTCTATCCTGCACCAATCTTATTGCCTCTGACACACCTACCACCATTACTCCAGTCACCAAATCAACCCATCTTATAGAGGGTCTTCCTCTCCTGTGCTGTATCTCCACACTCCCACACATCACATCTATCCAAGGACTGGTTCCTCTTTGCAACATGTCCAATTTATGCCTGACAAAGCTAGAAATCCTTGTCTCCAAGAAGTATCTTGGTTTCATCCTCTCTAGTATGAACCTGTCTATTCTCTCAGCAGTCCATGGTATAGTCAATGCTATTCTCCAGTACCACAGCTCAAAGGCATCAATTCTTCTACCATCCCTAATTATTGTCCAGTTCTCTGATGCATAACAAGTAATTGCAAAGAAAGACCATGGCCTGTATCAGGTGCACTTTAGTCTCCAGATTGACATTGTTGCTCTTCAGTACTTTGGAGAGGTCTCTGACAACATATTTTCCCAATTCATCTTTTAATTTCCTGGCTGCTGGTACCAAGAGTGTTGATTGTGTAGTCAAACAAGCGAATGCTATTAACAATCTCCATCTCTTCACCATCTATCACGATGATGCCAATCAGCCCATGGGTGAGAATCTTTGTTTTCTTGGTATTAACCTTCAATCCATATTGAAGGGTGCAGTCCTTTACCTTCTGCAGCAAGAACTTCAGGCCCTCCTCAGTTCCAGCAAGTAAGGTTGTGTCATCTGCATTATGCAGGTTTTTCTTAGAGTCTTCCTCTAATCTTGATACCACATTTCTTGCCCAGCCTCACAGATAATCTGTTCTGCATATAGATTTAAGAAGTATAGAGATAAGACACATCCCTGGCGTACAACCTTCCCAATTTTGAACGATGCAGTGTTTCCTTGCTCTGTCCTGACAATTGCCTCCTTGGGTCCAGTACAAGTATAGCTTTCCCATAAGCACAATCAAGAGTTCTGGGATTCCCATTCTTCTCAGAGTCAGCCACAGTTTGTTGTGGTCTGCACAGCCAACACCTTTGCATAGTCAATGAAAAACAGATAGACATTCCTCTGGTACTCTCTGCTTTCAGCCAAGATCCATCTGACATTAGCCTAGTACAACAGCTTCTTCTAAACCCAGCCTGCATATCTGGTAGTTCTCTGTTGATGTGCTATTCCATTACTTAACCAAATCAAAGATACGCTGATAATATTAATGAAATAAATAGTTTTATAAGTGCAGTCAAAACAATCTCACATCAAGTAAATGTTAACTCACAATGATTCTATAGGACATAGTAGAATTACCATAGAGTTTCCAAATGCTTTAAATCTTTCCTTTCTCAGAGCAGCTGGTGGATTTGAACTGATAACTTTCCTAACATTTTAAAACACACTGCACAAGTAAGGATATTTAGGAACAAATAATAAGAAAAATATGTTTCTTGTGTTTAAAATTACAATTATATAATTATAATCATTTTGTGAAGGTTCTGAAAGACATATTCAGTACAATACCCGTAGAATGTTTCAAGGTATGAGGAAAGGTGATTTAATAAATATGTGAAATTCTGCACTCAAGAAAGCTTTTAAAAAATCTACTTGAAAAACAAAACAAAGCTGTAAGAGTCTTTTTTTTTTATCCATACGAACCTTGTGAATCTTTACAGATTTTTGAGATATATCTTTTCCCAAATACACTGGACCAGGTATTCTTTTTGTCCTGGAGTATTTCACAGATTAGTGCTCTCTGAAACTCTGGGAAATGTCTCTCTATTCTCTGAGGTATTTTAAGTTTGAAACGTTTCTAATGTGCTTTTCAATTTAAAGGAGTAAAAATATCTCTTTATATTATGGAAGTATTATAATAACATCTTATGTAAGTATAGCACTAATTAGTTTCAAAGTGCTTTCATTGCTATTATCTCATTCTAACCTCACAATATTTTTGTAAGGCAGGTATAATGATCCTAATCATATGAGCCAGAATTAGGACAGATATAATTTAAGAGACTTGCCCAAGGTCACATAGGTAGTTAGTAATAGAACTTGAGTTAGAATTGCCAATTTTAAGGTACTCAGACAAAAGCTTTCATTCTTCTTAATTATAGTTTCTACAGCATTGATTCATTAATGTCTATTCATATATTACCTGAATATGAACTGGAAAAGTAACATCTGAAGCTTAGTCACTAATGCTGTGTTTTGAAACTTGCTCTTCCACAGTTTTTATGACTGTGATCTAATTTCTTGAGTTCTTTGGACTTCATTTCCTTGTTTATAAAATTAGGTTAAAGCATTGTCCATAATATGTTTCCTTAAATCCAGGGAGTGAGAAATATTTGTAAATTAAAATTGTTTGCTTTAAGGTAATTCATTCTATATCCCATATGTTATATACAATTAAGTAGTATTCATATAAAAAGATAATATTTCTCCAACTGAATATATATTGTTTACATAAATGAGTTGAAAGCTATAATTGTCTTCATATCATATTAGCTCAAACTTTTGCTCAAATAAAATTTATTATTAGGAGAACAAAAACTTTCAATATCAAAAGATTTCTGAATTATAAATTCTTTTTGTCTACTTCATAGGATTATGAGATAACACAAAAAGATGATCTAAAAGGGTGATAACCTTTAAGAGTGATAAGATAGGGTAATGATTGATAAGATCCAATGGTGATTAATTTTCTAAAACATAAACATGAGAATGATGTATAAAACACAATGTAAATGAAGATTAGTGTGAAACACAATGTATACAAATTTTGTAAGCAAATTAATTTTTAAAAAGGGGAAAATAAGTAAGGAGGATGGACAAACCCCTTCCATACAGTTTACTGAAAACTCACTGAAGGTTTAAATTTGAGTCTGTTCCAATTCGATAGTGCACAGCAAACACCTGGTGTTCTAGTGATAATAAGTTGCACTGGCAACTTCTAATCTGTCTGGATTCTAATCCATCAGCTCCTCTGCAAGAGATAAATGGGAGATCTCCTCCCATGCTATTTTACTATCTGTGAAAACCCTTTAGAGAATCAGCTATGAGTCCATTCTGACTCAACTGCACATAACAGCAACATATAAATCAATTCCTATGTAAAAATTATGATCATTGCTGATGTTGGATGGATCCTATGGAAAGCAAAGAAAACAGAAGAATGTCTATTTGTGTTTTATTGGCTATGAAAGGCATTTGACTGTGTGAATCGTAAAAATTAAGAGTAACATTGAGAAGAATGGAAATTACAGAATATCTCACTGTGTTCATATGAAACCTATCTGTAGATAAAGAGGCCACTGCATGGTTTAAAATTAAGGAAAGTTTGCATAAGGGTTGTATCCTTTCTCCATACCTATTTATTCTGTTGTTGTTGTTGTTATGTGCCATCGAGTGCTTGCAACTGATAGCGAGCCTATGTACAACAGTCCTAACCTCTGCTCTGTCCTGTGCCAATCGCACCATCTCTGATACACCCATCCCAATTGCAAATAATTTATTGTATTTTATATTGAGAACTGAAACGGTACATCAACGGAGATCTATAAGAAATATAAGCTGGGTTAGAAGAGGTCATGGCACTAGGGACATTATTGCCAATGTCAGATGGATTTTGGTCAAAAGCAGAGAGTACCAGAGGAATGTCTATGTTTCATTGAATGTGCAAAAGCATTTGACTTTGTGGATCAAAACAAGTTGTGGTTTACCTTGAGAAGAATGGAAATTCCAGAACACTTTATTGTGTCCATGTGAAACCTATATTTAGACCATGAGACAGAATAGAGCAAGGAAACACTGCATGATTCAAAATCAGAAAAGGGATGCTTTAGAGATGTGTCCTGTCCCCATACCTGTTCAGCCTAACTTTTGATATATGCATGACATGACACAACCTCACTTGCTAAAAGTGAGAGAGGCAGGACTTTATGAGGAAGGCTCATCAGCAACCTACATTAAGCAGATGATGCAATCTTACTGGCTGAAACTGAGGAGGGCCTGAAGCATCTGCTGCAGAAGGTCAAGGACTAAAATTGAGGATTGCTAAAATTGAGAAGGACTTAAATCATTTACTGCAGGAGGTTAAACACTTCAGCTTTCAATATGAGTTGTATCTCAACTTAAAGAAAATAAAAATCCTTGTCACTGGATTATGGATAGAAAACATAATGATAGATGGAGAAAAGATTGAAGTTGTCAGTGTCATCTTACTTGTATCCACAATCAATATACTTGGTACGAGCATTCAGGAGATCAGAAGATTAGGAAAGCCTATAATCAAGGACATCTCCAAATTATTGAGGAGCAATGATGATATTTTGAAGACTCAGGTGTACCTGATTCTGGTGATGGTCTTTTCAGTCACTTGCTATGCATCTGAGAGCTGGATAATGAATAAGGAGGACAGATGGATAATTGATGTATTTGAATTATGGTGTTAGAGAACAGTGATGAATAGCCTATGGACTTCCAAGAGCAAATATATATATATGTATGTATATATAATGTCTTGGAGAAGATGTAGTCAGAGTGCTCCAAAGGCATAGATGGTGAGGCTTCATCTCACATACTTCAGGCATGTTTGTAGGAGAGGTTACTTATTGGAGAGGGACATTGTAAGGAGAGCAAGGGCCTCATGGGTCATGTCTGATTTTTATCAGTTTCACAAAGGGGAACTATTCCTGTCAACAGAGTCAATAACACCAAGCCAATTACCGTGATGTCAGACATGACTTCCATGCTCCCATACCTCTTTCTACTCATCTCAATACCAATCTTACTGCTTTGCTAGTTCCAAAATCTGATGCTATAGCTCAAAGACCACACAGAGCCATATTGAGGGAGTCTGGCTTGCACAGAAATCTCTGCTCCAAACAAATGTGCACTGGACTCACTACTTTTTTTCTTCATTGCTAATAATGAAATCCCTGTTGACTGACCCTGGTCCTGCTCGATTTAAGCCTAGTACATTCCTCTGGAAACTTTGTGAATTTTAGAAAGGCTTCAGGCCTTTTATTCACTGAGTCACTATGAGTCGTGCTCTTCTCAATGGCAAACAACAACAATAACATGGTAAAACTGACCTTTCCCCTTGTTAGTAGCTACACATCCCATTTATACATTTCCATTAAAAAAGTACTATCTACCTTATTCACATTATTAATATATCCCACCTTGCTATGTGGGAAATGTGAAAAACCAATGGCTAAACAAGCCATTTTGCTCATTTTTGGCATACAAAAAAAATGTTAGTTTCTGATATAATTATTATGATTACTGGACAAAAGTTTTTTTTCACATTAAAATAAAAATCTATATTCAGTAAAATTTCATATAGATTAAGAAACAAAAATAATCTAAAATTTTATAAACCATTCTGTAATCACAGTGAATATACTTTATAATTAAATCATTAACACATAAGTGAAGTAAATAATATGTATTATATGAAAAATGATCTTCAAGTTTAATACTTTTACTTTAAGAGAAACCCATATATTTTGGTTTTAGCTCATTTCAAGTAATTAAATAGCAAGCTGATTTTTAAGTGTACATTAGTGAGACTTCTACTAGAGAGAACCACTAAATATTTATCTCAAAGACAACTTAATGAAAGCAAACTCATAGTATCTGTGGAGTATGTATAGATATTTACATTTATAGCTTTCAGTTTTTGTTCAGTCCACTCTCAGTTGATTCTGAGAATCATAAGTCCTTTTAAAGCAACACAGTATATTTTTGTTCCTCAAATGTGGAGTTTTAAAAGACCTTACTACTGAGTGGCTGGTTCCCAGACAAAATTATGGAAATCATAAAATTAGAAATTTAATTTGGTGTCCCTATATTTAAGCAGAGGTGGTTCAGCAGAAGAATTCTCTCTTTTTCTTCAAGTCTATAAAATACACGTAAGGCCCTATAATCACTTGTTTGTTAAAGGAAGTTTGTGTGCTACTATGATGCACTATTCACTCTTTGTAAGAGCAATCAAAAGACAAATTAGGAAAGTTTGCTGTCATGGACCTCTCCCAAGTGCTGAAGTAAGTCATAAAAGTCTAGAAACTAAGATGCTTCTGAATCAAGCCACAGTCTTTGTAATTGCTTGCTATGCATCAGAGAGCTAAATAATGGCAGAGGATGATAGAAGAACCAATGCTTTTAAGTTGTGGTGCTGGAGGAGAGTATCAAACATCATGGACTGCCAAGAAAACAAAGAGGTCTGTACTGGAAAGAATGAAACCAAGCTTCTCCTTGGCAAGGATTTTTAAACTTTGTCTGACATAATTTGGGCATATTTCCGGGAGAGGCTAGTACTTGGAGAAGGACTTCATGCTTGGAAGGGCAGAGAGACAGTGCAAGAGAGGAATACTCTGGATGAAATGGATTGACACAGTAACTGGGGTAATGAGGGTAGGTGTGTTAGAGACAATGCGATTCACTCAAGATAGAGCAGGGATCAGTGCTATTGTACATGTTGTTGTTATGTGCTGTCCAGTCACTTGCAACTCATAGCAACCCTATGTACAATAACCCTGAAACCTGCTCTATCTTGGGCCAACTTTACTGTCTCTGACACACCTATCCTCATTACCCTAGTCACTGGATCAATCCATCTCATTGGTGATCTTCCTCTCTTTCTCTGTCCTTCCACCCTTCCAAGCATGTCCTCTCCAAGGATTGGTCTCTCCTTGCAACATACCCAAAGTATGTCAGATGAAGCCTCAGAATCCTTGCCTCCAAGTAGCAGCCTGGTCTCACCCCCTCTAGGACGAACCTGTTTGTTCTCCAGGCAGTCTATGGTATACTCAACATTCCTCTCCTGCACCTCAGCTCAAGGGCATCAATTCTCTTCCTATCATCCCTCGTCATTGTCCAGCTGTCTGATGCATAGCACGCAATTGCAAAGACTGTGGCCTGGATCAAGTGAACCTTAGTCTCCAGACTGAGGTTATTGTTCTTCAGTACTTCAGAAAGGTCCCTGACAGGTGAGTCTCCCAATGCATTTGTCTCTTGATTTCCTGGCTGCTTGTACCAAGAGTGTTGATTGTGGAACCAAGCAAGCTAAAGTTGTTAACAGTCTCGATCTCTTCACCATCTATCATAATACAGCCAATCAGCACAGTGGTGAGAATCTTTGTTTTCTTGATATTGAGCTTAAATCTATATTGAAGGCTGCAACTTTGATCTTCTGCAGCAAACGCTTCAGATCCTCTTCAGTTTCAGGCAGTAAGATTGTGTCATTTGCAAAATGCAGGTTGTTGATGACGCTTGCTTCAATCCTGATGCTGCATTCTTCCTCATACAGCCCAGCCTCCTGGATGATATGTTCTGCATATAGATTAAAGAGCTATGGAGATAGGACACATCCCTGACATACACCTTTCCCTATTTTGAATCATGCATTGTCTGCTTTCTCTGTTCTGATGATGGTTTCACATAAACAGAGTCAGCCACAGTTTGTTGTGATCCACACAGTCAAATGCCTTTGCATAGTTGATGAGACACAGACAGACATTCCTCTGGTACTCCCTGCTTTCAGTCAAAATCCACCTATAGTTATAATATCCCCAGTACCATTCCGTCTTCTAAACGCACCCTGCATATCTGGCAGTTCTCCGTTCATGTGGAGTCACTTTTAGTCACAGGTGACTCGATGACGCATACCTTCAAAAATGCAAGTTTC
>NW_006399955.1:5091737-5096663 GCF_000299155.1 Elephantulus edwardii
AGTCGATCTGATTCCTATGCATACCATCAGGTGAAGTCCATGTGTATAACCTGCTGTTCAAATTCATCAAATGCTCCATGGGAGAAAAATGGGCAATCTCCTCTTGTATGATTTATTGCCTCTGGCAGCACACAACAACAAAGGAGATAACAATGACAACACAAAATAAGCAACAAAATGGTAAGGGACCAGGCATAAATTTATTTGATCACTCAGATTAAGAAGAAATTAAGAATGTGTTTAAAAGATGTTGTTGTTTTTAAGTGCCTTTAAGTTGAAATCAACTCATAGATGACCCTACAGAGTTTCCAGATGCTGTAAATCTCACAGGAGGAGATTGTTCATCTTTCTTCCATGGAACAACTGGTGAATTCCAACTGCTTTCCACTGCCTTTAGTTTGGTAGCACAACTGCTTACCAATTAGGCCAGCCGAGCTCCTTAAAAAAAAATTATATTCTTTCTAAGCATTCATTTTTAAAAAAGACAATAGATGCTTTCCCAAAATAATTACTTAAATTATCACAGAAAACAGATCCCTAAGAAATGTGCCACTCTTTTAAAAAATATTTTGTATGTGTAATAAAAATAGAAGCATGAAGATCATTAATAAATTTTGTAGAAAATGGCTTTTTCCTGAAACTTATGTTTGTTTTATACCCTTTATATTATTAACTTGATTTTTCTAAGCATGTTAAAGCAATTATTTTATGTTTGTATGTACCTATGTAAGAACCAGCAGCAAGCATTTAGAGACCTCCTTTCTTACACCAAGCTAGATTGTGTCATCTGCATAACGTAGGTTGTGGATGAATTTTCCTCCAAAATTGATGCCACATTCTTCTCTATAAAGCCCAGCTTCTCAAATTATTTGTATATTATACAGATTTAATAAACATGGAGAAATGATACAGCTCTGTTGTATACCTTTTTTTTTTTTAAATTTTAAACTTTGCAGTATTCCTTTCCTCTGTTTAGACACCAACCTCTTGGTCTAAGGATTTTGGTCTCACACCTAAAGACCCTCAAAAGCAGCAATCTCTTTGAGTGGAATCTACTATACCACTATTCTTTTAGATTTCTAATGTCAGTGACGCACTGGCTATATGAAGAACATTTTCTATTTCCTCCCTTAAATTTCAGAGAGTTTTGAAGTTGAGTAGTGGTTTAGTTTTTGTTTCTTTGTTTTTATTTCTCCTTCCTTTTTTCCTAGTACCACTTTGAAAAGGGTAAGAATCCCAGAGACTTAATTATGCTTGGTCCGTGTACAGCAACCAAGAAGAAGAGTCTGAACAGAACAAGGGGACACTGGTTGGTTTCAAAGCAGAACAATATGTGTCAAGGTTGAATCCTTTCTCCATATCTCTTCAATTTCTGTGCTGAGAAAATAATTCAAGAAGCCAGACTATGTGAAGTAGAACGTGGCATCAGGATGGGAGGAAGAGTCATCATCATCACACTATGTGTTGATGGCACAACCTTGGTTCCAGAGAGTAAAGATGACTTGAAGCACTTCAGTATAAATCATATCTTAACATCAATGAAACACAACTTCTCACTGCTAATAGGGAGCTCTGCTGGAGTAGTTACAACAACTATAACCTCGAAAAAGCTTCTTGATCATTAACTTAAGTATCTGCAATTGCCAAAGTTATCTCTTTAATATCAATGTTTTTATTTCCTCAAAGCACATCCCATGATATATAAGTATTGACTTATCTATTGTGTTATACGAATACATGGGTATGTGTATGGGTGTGTATATATATACATATGCATTTGTATTAAAACCTAATTGATTCTGAAGAAAGTGAATATAATGAAATATATTTCGTAACATTAATTGCTCTACGTTTTCAGAATGCATTAATTCAAATAGAAGAGAAATGTGTTCTCAAGGTTATGTAATATATCTTTTTAGTATGGTTTGGCCTACAAACTGAGTTTTACGTTGACATTCATATGTGTTGTATATATTTTGATTTAATATTATAACATTAGTTGAATTGTTTAATGTTTAATACCTTGAAGCAAAATGTGTGTGTATGTGTAATCGCAAAGCTTATAAGCAGAATTAGTTATACACATTGACTCATTTTTTAAAGCACCCAGTGCTAATAATGTATCTTTTGTAGGGAATGAATTAATTTAAGAAAAGCAACAAAGATTAAATAGCTCTGACTCAATAATTGTTTGAGAGATGGTAAATTTATAGAAATAAAAAGCTGAATAACTTTCTGAGCCTCAAGAAACATTTTGTTGTCTTGATGTACATTAGATACCATTCTGAATATCAATAACATTTAGAAGCGGTTTAGGTTGATGCTAAATTTAAAATGTAAATTTATGCAGCAATTAGGGACTCATTTGTGTAAAAATGCAGGAAATTTAAGATAATATAAAATTGCTACAAGCTTTTAGACAGGGTGAGAACCTCACGAGCTCATTATAAGCTGTTGGATGAAGTGCTGTGTTGTTAGGGGCCCTCTCTATTAATGCTGATGGGATAAGAGACAATTTATTATCCTTGTTAAGTATATCAAGTTTCATCTCTTCTTAATCAGATAACCTTCTGGTTATAATTAGAGTTCGGTCTTTCCAGACTGTAAGCCACAATATACTACCATATATAAATCAGAAGTTTATAAATTAGGCTATAAAAGAAGGCTTTTTATTTTTAAAAACATTTACACATCTAAATATGGAAGCTCCACACTATTAAGGTGTGTCCATGCAATGAGTGAAATGCATAGCTTAATGGAAAATTTAAATAATTAAATATTATGATAACAATGAGTTCCCAGTTGTTATTTCTATTATTATAACAGTGAAACCTCAAAACACTGGAATATATAACCAAAAATATTTTCTGTAGTGTTGTTCATTAAGATGTGTTCTGAAGACCACTGAAGGACTATAAACTCTTAGAGTCCAAGAGAAGATAAATGTGTTTGTATGTCTTTAAAAACCTTTATCACAAAAACATAAAGCATTCATAATTAATATTTTTCTGGTAATTCATTTCTATTGCCTCTTTAAAAATCTTGACTCTTCAATAGATTAGGAAATGATAGATAATTTGAGGTCAGTATTTTGCTTACTTTAAGGTTGTTGTTGTTGTCCTCATTATGTACAAAAAATTAGAACCAACTCATAGCTGACTCTCCAGTGGGTTTTCAGAGACTGTAATTTTCATGAGAGGAAATTGTTCGTCTTTCTCTCCTGGGTCAGCTATTGGATTAAAACATACCTTTAAGTTAGCTGAGAAATTATTTACCACTAAACCACCAGAGCTCACTTTACTTAAAGATTAGAGACAGATTTTCATCAAAATACCAAAGACCTTGTTATGCTCAAAGGATGTCCTCACTCAGGCAATTATTAAAACAAAAAACAAGAAATAAGAACACATGACAGAATATGATCAATGTAATATAAAGTCAGTGTCATATAAGATCAAAACAATTCCAGATTATATCAAATTTTATATTTTTGGACATTTTGAGTTAAGGATTTTCTAACTCTTAAGTGTGAAAGAAACTGTAAATGAATACGAAGATCTTCCTGTCCTCCGTAGAGCATACTTTCCCCCCTGCACAAATTGTGTAATATGATGCTTATGTAAGATTTCCTATCTGAGCCGAGGTGTTATTCTGTTTTATCAGGATACTTCTTGCTAGTAGAAGAGTTCTTAGATCTTCAATTTCTGAAAGTTCGTGTTGAGAACGGAGTCTTCCTGGGGAGATTTGCAACTTCAATATGTTTGCCAAAGGTTTGCCATTAATTACTTATAACCCTGGGGATGCTTCACTGTTTACATGGCCCTATCGCCTGTGGCCCTTTCTGTATTCTCAGCACTTTGCGTTCCACATGCTGTGATGATGGGACATATTAAATGTTACTGTCTTAGACAAGAGGGAGAGCTCTGTGATCAAGGAAAGAACACATTTGTTATAATTCTTTCCCCAAGCTACTAAATATCCTCTTTAAGTCATACAGTTCAGCATTTTTCAGTTTTATCACTTAAATTCTGCTCCCATATCAGCCCCATCTACCAGTAGCATAACCTAGTTTGTGATTTGTAGGAAAACACATTAACTAATCTTGTCAAAATCCATAAATTATTGTAGTAGTATATTTTATATACCTTTTTAATGGTCACCCAAATCTTCCCAACTGCTTTCCACACCTTTGACACCCAAATTTATATACTGATAATTTCCCATTTAAATTTTTTAAAATCTACACTAAAATTTCTACATGTTTAAAAATATATGCAGCTATGAATGTGTTCATTAGTTTTAAACAAGAAATCTGAAAGACAACCCCCAACTAAACTGACTGCGAATGATCTATATTTGTTTCCAAAAAAAGATGATCCAACGGATTGTAGAAATTATAAAACAATATCATTAATATCATTTGCAAATAAAATCTTGTCCAAAATTATTTAAAACTTGCCTGAACAGTACAACAGGGAACTGCCACAAAAAAATTCAATTTGCATTCAAGATAGACCATGGAATAAGAGTTGTTGTTGTTGTTGTTGTTGTTATGTGCCATCGAGTCTCTTGCAACTTATAGCGACCCTATGAACAATAGCCCTAAACCCTGCTCTATCCTGTGCCGATCTCACTGCCTCTGACAAACCATCCCAATTACCCCAGTCACTGAATTAATCCACCTCATAGAGGGTCTTCCCCTCCTGCGCTGTCCCTCCACTCTACCAAGCATGATGTCCCTCTCCAAGGACCTCTCCCTCCTTACATGTCCAAAGTATGTCAGACGAAGCCCCAGAAACCTTGCCTCCAAGGAGTAGCCTGGTTTAACCCTCTCCAGGATGAATCTGTTTTCTCGGCAGTCCATGGTACATTCAATACTCTTCTCTAGCACCACAGCTTAAAGGTGTCAATTCTCCTTCTATCCTC
>NW_006399955.1:5105693-5106573 GCF_000299155.1 Elephantulus edwardii
AAGACAGAGGAGGAAGAAAAGACCAAGATGAATGCCAGAAGAGATACTGACTATTGTACTAGAATGCCAAGAAGCAAAAGCAAACGGAACAAATCAGGAAGTTAAGGATCTGAATAGAAGACTTCAAAGGTCAGCTTTGGAAGACAAAGCAAAATATTATAATGAGCTAGAGTAAGAAAATCACAATGGACAAATCCTCTTGCATTCCTTAAGCTTAAGAAACTGAAGCACAAATTCAAGTCTCAAGTGGCAATCCTCAACTATACTATAGGCAGAATATTGAATGACCTACGATGCATTAAAAGAAGATGGAAATAGTACACAGATAAACTGTACCAAAAATAACTGGCTGAAGCAGAAGAATTTCATGGGGCAATGGTGAAGGAGAAATCCAAGCTGCTCTGAGGAATTGACACAAAACAAGGCCCCAGGAATTGATGGAATACCAACTGATAAATTTACACAAGCAAATGTAGTATTGGGTATGCTCACAAGGTTTTGCCAAGAAATGTGGAGGATAACTACATGGCCAACTGATGAAAAAAAAGACAAATTATCAAGCAACTCTTTGCTGTTGTTGTTATATGTCATTGAGTAGCCTGTAACTCATAGTGACCGCATGTAGAGTAATTCTGAACTCTGCCCTATCATGAGCCATTCTCACTGACTCTGAGCTCCCAAATAGACATCTGAAAGGTGTAAGCATTTTACCAGCTCATTTATTAACTCTTCTCTAAAATTATTTCAGTCCTTACCCAAAAATATAATTTTTCAATTCTAAGAGGATGCGGATGACACAACCCTTCTTGCTGAAACTGAAGAGGACCTGAAGCGCCTGCTGCAGAGTGTCAAGGACTGCAGCCTACAATATGGATTGAGG
>NW_006399955.1:5106673-5113057 GCF_000299155.1 Elephantulus edwardii
TCCAGTGTTGAGAATCCTTATCTTCTTGACATTGAGCCTCAGTCCATACTAAAGGCTGCAGTCCTTGACCCTCTGCAGCAAGCATTTCAGGTCCTCCTCAGTTTGTGCAAGCAGGGTTGTGTCATCTGCTTAATATAGATTGTTAATAGATCTTCCACCAATCTTGACCCCACATTTTTCCTCATAGAGCCCAGCCTGTCGTATAATCTGCTCTGCATATAGGTTGAAAAGGTATGGAGATAGGACATATCCCTGGTGTACACCCTTCCCAATTTTGAACATGCATTACCCTGCTCTGTTCTGACAACTGCCTCTTGTCCAAGTATAGGGTTTGCATTAGCATGATTAAATTTTCTGGGATTCCCATTCTCCTCAGAATCAGCCACAATTTGTTATGATACACATAGTCAAATGTCTTTGCAAAATCAATGAAACACAGATATACATCCTTCTGTTATTCCCTGCTTTCAGCCAAGATCCATCTAACATTAGCTACAATATCCCTAGTACCACGACCCCTTCTAAACCCAGCCTGGACTTCTGGCAGTTCTGTGCGGATGTGCTGTTCCAGTCAGTTTTGGATAATCTTCTGCAGAATCTTGCTTGCATGTAAAATCAATGATATTGTTCTGTAGTTTCCACACTCTGTTGGGTCACCCTTCTTTGCAATGGGAACAAATATAGATCTCTTACAGTCAGTTGGCCAAGTGGTTGTTCTCCACATAAACACTACCAACTACTTTTTTAAATTATGGTATTGGAGAAGCATATTGAATATTCCATGGGCTTCCAAAAACAATAACTCTGTCTTTAAAAAAGTGTATCTAGAGTGTACTTTACAGGAATGATGATAATTTGTTTCACATACTTTGGGCATTTTGGCTTTGGAAAAAGACATCATACTTGGAAAAGTACAGGGTCAGTGAAAGAAAGAAAGAAAGAAAGAAAGAAAGAAAGAAAGAAAGAAAGAAAGAAAGAAAGAAAGAAAGAAAGATTGATTCTCAATGAAATAGATTAATATAATGACTCAATGAAATAGATTGACATAACAATTTCAACAATGGTGGGGATTGTGGGCATTGTACAGGACAGAACAAGGTTTCATATGGCCACTATGCATCATGGTTGACTACACTTAAAAGCAACAATCTTTTATACCTGCAGAACATGACAACTTCTTGTCTTTGACTTCTGCGGTATTATTAGCTTTTCTCTCCTGACCAACAATTTATTGCATACATTTATTTTAAAATAATTTTTCTTCTTCTACTTTATTTACTCACTTAGTTAAACGTAATTTAGGTTGGGTATTTACCCTTTTTTCCAAGCTTCACCACTGGAACTGTCTCTAGTTGGAGAAAAGTGTTCTTCAGTCTTAATTTACAATTACTCACCTGGTCCTCTTACAAATTTTTCTTCCATGAGCTCAATGATATGTCGTTGTTGTGGTTGATACCATTATGTCAAATATGACTCACAGTGACCTTGTGAACAACAAACCTGAATCCAGCTCGATCACGCACAAGCCTCATCATCTCTGATAGACTTAAACCCATTTTCTTGTGCTTATCCATCTTGTTTGGAGGTCATCCTCTCTTTCAGTGTCCCTCCATCTTTCCAAGCATGGTGTCCCTTTCCACGTCATAGACTTTTCTTGCAACATGTCCAAAGTTTGAAAGATGAGCCTCACCATCCTTGCCTCCAAGAAGCATGCTGGCTGCACTTTTTCCAAAACCTATCTGTTAATTCTTTTTGGCAGTCCATAGCATATTCAGTATTCTTCTTCAGCACTTCAGCTCAAAGGCGTTGATTCTTCTTCTGTAATCCTCAATTCATTGACCAGCTCTCAGCTGCAGAGCAGATGATTGAGAAGCCCATGGCCTGAATCAAGTGTGCTTTAGTCTTCATATTAACATCATTGCTCTTAAGAAGAGTCTCTGACAGTGGATTTGCCAATGCAATATGTCTCTGGATCTCCTAGATGCTAGTACCAAAAGTGTTGCTTGTTTTGATTCTTTACCCTCATGTTATAACTATCCTTTTTCTCCTATAAGACTGTACTTGAATCTCTTATCCATGATATGATATTAAACCAAATACTAGTTTTTTTTTCATGCTTGTTTTATATTTTAGGGAGCTCTGGGAGTATTGCCTACATGGGTAAGAAGTGGCATTGCCAACCAAAAGGCAGTTCAAATTCACCAATTGCTCCAAAGGAGTAATATGGGTGATTTCTTCTGTGATTTACTGACACTAAACATCCTCCAAAGGAACAAGTAACAGTCAGCTCTGACTTAAAGGCAGATAGCAACAATAATTACTGGTGGTGTAGTCTGTAGTAAGTTGTGCTTCTAACCCAAATTCTATGAACTCAGTTCACATCCATTAGCGGTTCCATGAGAGAAAGATGGGTAATCTCCGCCTGTTGGATTTACAACCTCAAAACCACATAGGATGTGCTGTAGCACCAACAGTTGTGGAAAACAAAGAATAAAAACAACCAATAGTCTTTGGTATTGACATGCTGAATTTTACCTGAAGTCTGTACTGCTGGAAAATGAAATTTAAGAAGTCCTTCCATCTTCGTGTGTTAGTGGTGCTGAGTCAGTTTTCAATTCATGGTAACCCCATGTATACAACTGGGCTCCACATGGTTGTCAGTAAGTTTTTAAATTCAAATTACCAAGTATGTCTTCCAAAATATTACTGAATAGGTTGAAATATACAACTTTTGGGGAGTCGTTGTTATATACTGTCCAGTCAGAAATTACTGATAGCTGACCCTACAACAGGTTTTTTGCTTCTGTTCTCAGTAGTAAATTTCAGGGGAGGAGATTGCCCATCCTACTTCTGCAGAGCAGCTAGTGGATTCAAACTACATGCTTTTGGAATCTCTGCATGCACAGCCTCTTGCCAGTAAGACAGTAGGGCTTGGCACAACGTGCTGAGCACATCCAGGGCAACATCTGTTTGTTTAAATATCTCAATTGGTATCCCATCAATTCCTGCGGCCTTATTTTTTTGCCAATTCTTTTAGAGAAGCTTGAACTTCCTCCTTCATTGCCATTGCCTCTTGATCATATATTGCTTCATGAAATTCTACGTTAGTCAATTCTTTTTGGCACAGTGACTCTGTATACTCTCCTTCCATTCTCTTTTAATACTTCCTGAATCAATCAACATTTTGCCCATAGCATCCTTAAGCATTGCAATTCAAAGCTTGAATTTGTTATTTAGTTCCTTCAGCTCAAGAAATACTAAGCAAGTTTGGCCCTTTTGATTTTCCAACTTCAGCTCTTTGCACATTTCATTATAATACTTTGATACACATACATAAAATCTAGGACTCTTGATTCCTGGAGCAATTGTTGTTGTTGTTCTGTGCTGATGAGTTACCTGTGACTCATAGCAACCCTATGTACAACTCTGAAGCCTATCCTGTCCTGAGTCAGTCTCACTGATTCTGACAGATCTACCCCTGTTGCCCCAATTGTATCATTCCATCTCATCCTGTATATTCCTCTCCTCTGCTGTCCCTCTACCTTTCCAAGTATGATGTCGTTCTGCGAGGATCAAGCTATCCTGGCCACTTGCACATAGTATGTGAGACAGAGCTTCAAAATCCTAGCTTCCAAGGAGAAACTTGGATTCACTCTCTCCAAAACAAACTCATTTATATTTTTGGTAGTCCGTGGTATGTTCAAGACTCTTATCTAGCACCACAACTCAGAGTTATCAATTATTGTGCTCTAGTCCTTATTAATTGTTCAGCTCTGTGATGCGTAGCAAGTAATTGTGAAGTCATTGTTCTTCTGCAGCAAGCGTTTCAGGTCCTCTTCAGTTTTAGCAAACAAGTTTATGTCATCTGCATAATTCAGGTTGTTGATGATTCTTCCTCCAATCCTTATGCCATATTCTTCCTCCTAAAGCCTAATCTCCCAAATGATTTGTTCTGCATACAGATTGAAAAGGTACAAAGACAGGAAAAATCCCTGAAACACCTCTTTCCTGATTTTGAATCATGCAGTATTTCCTTGCTCTGAGGACTGTTTCCTGGTCCAGACATAGGTTTATAATTTACATAACTATAGTCAATAAAAAGGATATAATATTAATTGTTGTGGTGGTGGTAATTGTTAAGTGTCGTTGACACTTAACAAGCATGACTCACAGTGGCCCTATGAACAAAAGACTTGAACCTCGTTGTATAAGTATTGTCATTTTTCTAAGTTCATAAGTTTCCAAAAGCATGTGGTTTAGGAAGTGGATGCCATTCCTGCTCCCATGCCTTTCTTAATCTGGGAGCTATACCAAAGACTGTCCACTGTGGGTAACCATTATGGCATTTGACACACTGGTAAGACAGTGTTCAGCATCACAGCAAACCCAAGTTACAGAGAATTGACATACCAGTGCTGTACCACTTAGAAGAATGTTCATTCCAAACACAACATCATACACAAGGGCAACAGACCCAAGGGCCCAACCAACTTTTAAATACACAGGCCCTCCCACCAGGTCCTGACTGGCTTTAAAGAAGAGGCTTCTAGCCCACATCTCATTGCTAGCCAAATCCTGCAAATCCCATCAGCTCACACACGTGTGTTGTAAATAAAACAAAAACAACCAAATAGTTTACACCAAACACTCAATCGAAACAAAAAGAACTCACTTTCCAGAATCCAGCTGCTTCACAGAGGAGCCTCCAAACTGGAGACTTACACAGGCCCGCCCACCAGGTCATGATTGGTTCTAAACAAGAGTGCCATTGAGTTGAGAACAATTTACAGCACTCCTGTGAACAACAGATCTGAACCCTCTTCTATTACGTGCCATCTTCACAGTCTCTGACACACTCAAGCCCACTGCTATAGCCACTGTCTCAATCCATTTGGTTGATGGTCTTTCTCTCTTTTGCTGACCCTCCTGCACTTATCTGGTCTGATTAACTGCCCTACGTCTATCACAAAACATTCCCTACCTCCTTGTAATGCCCCAGAACTATTTTCAGTAAGGTTCTAAAGTATAGCTCAGTTATTTAGGTTATACTAAGTGACAATGAACGTCGAGGACTCTCCTTCATAGGTCGCTATGAGTTGCCTGTGACTCGACGGCACTTAACAACAATAATATCAGCATAGAGAGAGAGATCAGCTGGCCCAGTGGACAGAAAGTGATGCTACCAAGCCAAAGGTTGGTGACTTTTAATCCACGGCTCTCGGGCCTGTCTTTCATTGTTTTTGTTCAGACATTCCTCTAGGTCGTATAGCCCTGGTGTACAAGTTGCCTTACCGCGATCACTTGTGGTTGCTGTGAGGCTCAACACTGAGACACTGATGTGTCAAATGCATTAATGATTGGCTACACAATGCGGACAGAGAGTGGGGTGGAGCTCCCCGATGAAAACAAGCTTGGAAGGAGGAGTGGCAGCCACTTCTGTAATACATTGCTTCCGAAAACCCTATGAACCTGGAGAGAGGATGAAAGGCACCCAAGCATCGAGGACTCTCCTTCATAGGGTCGCTATAAGTCGCCTGTGACTTGACGGCACTTAACAACAACAATGAGTGACAATGTGACCTGTTACACCAACGTATACACAAGCCTCACAACTTTTTCTAGTCCACACACACTGTTTTTTTAATATAAAAAACAAACAAAAAATATTTAGGGTTAGAAATATTCCCACTGATGATTCTAAGAAAATGTCACTGGCAGGAAGTCTAATTTGGATAAGTACTTCCTAAGGAGTCATTTGTCTAGTCGGAGCCTTCTGTCCTATGAGAAAAGTCAGAGCTAAACTCAACAACTGTTAGAGGCAGAAAATGCTAAATAAAAAGCACAGGTCAATGAGAATGACACACACAACGACCTGGAAAAAAGGCTAATGAGTCTCTAATTCATTGATTCCTTTCTGCTTATTTCCATTCTGGATGGAAAAAATGTCCTAAAGCAGATTCAAAGTGTATAAATATTCTGTAAAAAGTTATATATAAGAACAATGAAAGACTTTTATAAATATCCAATAAATGGATACAAACTTAATGACTTACGCTAATGTTTATCCAGGTATCTGATGAAAAATAGCAATGAGGAATATCAGTTTTGGTAACCTTAAACACATCTTAACATTATTAGCACTTTAACTAAAATAAATCAAATAATTTCCATCAAGTGGAACAACTTAGACCTGACATTCTCCTGCCTTTTGAGTAATTAGAACAACTTCCATTAGATTTGGTCACTATACATCTGTGGAAGAATTCCTTAGAGAAGCTACTAACAGTTGTGAAAACTAGGCCAGGTACTGAATGTGGAGACCATCAACTACTCACATGCAAGTTCAAACTGAAGATAAAAAAATTGAAACAAATACACAAGAAC
>NW_006399955.1:5116562-5159968 GCF_000299155.1 Elephantulus edwardii
GGATTGATTCAGTGACTGGGATAATTAGGATGGGAGTGTCAGAGATAGTGCGATTGGCACAGGACAGGACAGAGTGGAGTTTAGGGCTGTTGTACATAGGGTCGCTATGAGTCGCAAACGACTCGATGGCACATAACAACAAAACAACAAGAGGATTTATTTCCTGGTAGGGTTATATCCTTCCTCCATACCTATACAGTGTATATTCTGAACATATAATTGGTAAAGTTGGACTCTATGAAGAGCAGTTGGCTTCAAGATTGGAGGAAGACTCATTAATAACCTGTGTTATGCTTATGAAACAACTTTACTTACTGAAAGTCAGGAGAATATGAAACACTTGCTGCAGATCAATGACTACAACCTTTGATTTGGATTACATCTCATCATCAAGAAGACAAAAATCCTCACCATAGACACAACAATCAACATTTTGATAGATGGAGAAAGGATTGAAGTTGTAAATTATTTCATCTTCCTTGGATCAACTATCAACACCCTTGGTACCAGCAGTCAGAAAATCAAGAGATGTATTGCATTAGATAAGTCTCCTGTCAGGAATCTCTCCAAAATATTGAAGAGCAGTGATGTTAGTTTAAAAACTAAATTGTGCCTGATTCGAGTCATGGTCTTCTCAATCACCATTGTGTATCAGAGACTTGTAGAATGAATAAGGAGGCTAGAAGAATTGGTGCCTTCGAGTTGTGGTCTAAAGAAGAGTACTAAATATCCCATAGACTGCCAAACATACAAACAGATATGTCCTGGAAAGAGTGTGGTCAAAGTGTTCCCAGGAGGCAAAACAAGTGAATCTTTATCTTTCATACTTTGGACATGCAGCTAGGTGATACTGTTCCTTGGAAAGGGACATCATGCTTGGAAAGATGGGGAGGGTCAGCGAAGGAGAGGAAGAACCTCAAAGAGATGGACTGACATTGTTTCTTCAGCAGTGGCCTTAAGTGTGTCAGAGATAATGAGGATGGCACAGGATAGGGCAAATTTGTACTGGGCTGTTCATAGGGTTGCTATGAGTCTTACTCGACTTAACAACACCTAATAACAACATGTTTTCATTTGCTAGCTTCCATAATTTCTAGCATAGAGTTATTCTCTTTAGTCACTATGTCGTTCTACTAATTAAGCTCAAGTCTGAAAACATTGGTGACTTTTTAATTACATGTCAATTTAGCTTTTAAATCCTCTCTAGATGTTGTGCTTTATATGATCCTAATATAATGACTTCCTATTTATGTTTTAAGGATATGTTTGATGTTAATATTTTAGCATAATAACTTTTCTCTCTAGCTATGTAATCAGTATTTCACTGTCACTATCATTTACCAGTGTTTGAAAATTCTCCTGAAAAATAAAAATGTAGCAAAGAAAACGCCTTACTAATATATTTGATATAGAAATATATATTCTAAATGAGTAAAATTGTAACCACATTTTAATTTCAAGAAATGCACAATCATAAGTAACAGAAACAGTATTAAGTTGCTTTAGAATAAGAAGATTATGATAATAAGAATAGAGTATAGCCTTAAAAATTTAATGATGATGTTCCTTCCTTAAGAGCCCTATTGGTCTATCCATTATGTTGTTTTTTCTCCTCTCAAGACAGTGAGAGAGAAACAACGTTTCTTTAGCTATTTAGAAGATTAATAAAGCATACCTTGTTGTTTGAAATCAGAGTCTTCGTTGGCTCATAGGTCTGTTTCAATAGCTTGTGCATTTTCTATACAATTCAGTGATCATGAGTGATGCTATTAGAATATTTAATAAAGAAGATCCCATTGTGAATTCATTGTATTTTTCTTCGTACTGACACTATAAATAGGATTATCCTGAGTATTTCAATATTTACACAAAAGGAAGAGATGAATTCTTTTGACAAGAGAGTTAAAAGATTATCATAGATTCAAAAATGGTTATATAGGCTGTTTTTCTATTGCCTGTGATTAGTTCATACAATTATCTTTAAGAACAAACATAAAACACATTGTAAATTGTGGATAATAAAAATGCTTTAAAAATATGGTATTGAAACTATAGATATGAAAACTAAAAATATGTATCATTAGTAAATAGGAAAATTAATGAATAGAGAAAATGAATATACATCCTTTTTCTTGATATTCAGATTAAAGAGTGCCAATAATATTTTATAATAAGACAAAATTAATATAATCATTGGCTGAAAGATTAAGAATTTGGAATTAGTAATACATATACATTTACTTATTAAAAGTTTCTACTTTGCAATAACCTCTCTGACATTATAATATTTGTTTTGAAAAACTGGCAAAAGCTATAGATAGTGAAAAAGAATTAAGCAAACTCTTACTGGGTGACTTCCTTTATAACAGAGATATAAAAATAAACTTTAGTCAACTTTAAAATGTGGTAGAGTCATAATTAGATTTTATTTTTATTCCAGGATGCATATAATCTTGATATTTTCTCTGTGATATTAGTATTTCAGCTTCTGTTGAATTTTAATTATTCTTCTGCTTCTTTTTTCAATCATTTATATCTAAACCTAAACAAACGTGTTGTTGTTAGGTGCCATCGAGTCAAGTATAACTCATAGCAACTCTATGAAGAAAGGATCTGAAACCAGTCCTGTCCTGTGCCATCTTCACACTTCCTGACACACAAGAGCCCAGTACAGCAGTCACTGCATTAATCCACCTGGTTGAGGGTCATCTTCTCCTTTGCCAACCTTTAACCCTTCCCAACATCATGTTCCTCTGCAAGGAATAGCACCTTCTAGCAATAAGTGCAAAGTGTGTGAAACGAATCCTCATCATTCTTGCCTCCAAAGAGAACTCCGGCTGAACCCTCTCCAAGACATCTTGTCCATCCATGTAATGTTCAGTGCTCTTTTCCAACATTACAACTCAAAGACATAATTCTTTTTCTGTCATCCTTATTCATTGTCCAGGTCTCAGATGGATAGTTAGTAACTGGAAAAACAATGGCCTGAATCAGGCATATCTTTGTCCTTAAACTGATGTCACTTACTCATCAATAATTTGGAAAGGTCCCTAACTGCAGATTTTCCCTGTGCAATGCATCTCCTTATTTCCTGATGATTCTTACCAAGGTTTAATAAAGAAGATCTCATTGTGAATTCACTGTGTTTTTCTTCTTACTGACACTATAAATAGGATTATTTATGATTTCTATAATTATTTATAATTGTGGATCCAAGCAATATGAAGCTGTTGATGGCTTCGATCTCCTCTCCATCCATCATGATACTGCCTATTTGTCCAGTGCTGAGAATCTTTGTTTTCTTGATATTGAGATACAATCCATACTGAAGCCTGCATTCCTTGGTCTTTTTCAACAAGTGCTTCAAATCCTCCTCACTTCAGCAAGTAAGATTGTGTCATCTGCGTAAAGTAGGTTATTGATGAGTCTCCCTCCAATCCTGATGCCACATTCCTCTTCATAGAGTCCAGCTCCTTGGATAATTTTTTCAGGATATAGATTGACCAAGTATGAAGATAAAATACATCTCTGACACACTCCCTTCCCAATTCCAAACCATGTAGTGCTCCCCTGCTCCGTTTGTACAAGAACCTTCTGCTCCAGGTATCGGTTCCTCAAGAGCATAATCAAGTGCTCTGGGATTCCCATTCTTCTCAATGTCAGCCACAACTTGTCATGATCCACACAGTCAAACGCCTTTGCATAATCAATAAAGCACAAACAGACATTCTTCTGGTATTCCTTACTTTTAGCCAGGATCCATCTGATATCAGCAATGATATCCTTGGTCCCATGGTCTCTTCTAAATACCGCTTGAACTTCTGGAAATTCCCTATCTATATACTGTTCCAGCTGTTTTTGAATTATCTTCAGCAGTATGTATTTTGCTAGCATGTGATATTAGTGATACTGTCTGATAAGTTTCACATTCAGTTGGATCACCCTTCTTAGGAGTAGGAACACATATGGGCCTTTTCCAAATCATTGGCCAGAGAGCCATCCTCCAAATTACTTGGCATATACTGGTGAGTGCATCCAAGGCTGTATCTGTTAATTGAAGCAAGACAATTTGTATCCCATTGATTCCTGGGGGCTTATTTTTTGCCAATGCTTTCAAGGCAGCTTCCACTTCCTCTTTCATTACCATTGGCTCCTGTTTATACGGTACTTCCTGAAGTTTTTCAGTGTCAATCAATTATTTCTGGTACAGTGACTCTGTGTATTCCCTCCAACTTCTTTTGATCATCTCTGGGTCATTCAATACATTACCCATAGCATCTTTCAACATTGTGACACGAGGCCTAAATTTGTTTTTCAGTTCTTTGAGCTTGAGGAATGCAGAGCGAGTTCTTCCCTTTTTTATTCTCCAATTCCAGCTCTCTGCACATTCCATTATAATAGTTTGCTTTGTCCTCCCCAGCTTCCCTTTGAAATTGTCTTTGAATTGACATGTTTTCCTTTAGATTTGGCTTCTTAATGTTCCAGTACGATCTTTAGAGTCTCTTCTGACATACTTTTCAGGGAAGGAGTGGGGGTATGGGGGCGAGGATGGGTAAAGGCAAAACCATAGTGTTGTACAGTCTGGTAGGTAAAGGAAAGGGGTGAAGAAAATGGGAAGAATTCAGTAGGCACCTGAAATGACTGGGTAATGATGAATAAGGTACAATGATGACTGATTTTATAAAACATTAACACATGAGAATGAGTGTATGAAACACAATATGAATGAAGAATAATGAGAAATGCAATGTATACAAACTTTTTAAGCAAACCAATATAATTATTTTAAATAAAAAAGAAGGGATAAAAAAATTAGGAGTTTCTTGAGTTTACTTATGTAATAATTTAAATACAAAAATGATTACTGAACATAACCTGAAAATGGTCTTCTTTTTAAGCAATTTAATTTCATTATCTAATGAAATGACTTAAACTATTCTAGCTTAAAATAATTTAGAAGATGAGAAGAGACAAATATGGTGAACTCACCTTTAAACACTAATTGCATTATAAAATACAGTTCAGTATAAGCTCTGATTTCTACTCATAGTTTGCCTCATGCACCTCCAACTGTTTGACATTTTGAACATAATTTTTAGCGTAACTATTCTTTATAAAAATGTGTTATTGTTGTTGGTATGTGCCATTGAGTCACTTGTGACTCATAGTGACTCTTTGTACAACAGCTCTGAACCCTGCTCTATATTGAGCCATATTCCTCGTCACTGAGTCAATCTATCTAATCAGGTCTTTTTCTCTTGTGCTGTCCCACTCTCCTTCCAAGCATGATATCCCTCTCCTAGGACTAGACCTTCCATGCAACATGTCTAAAAAATGTCAGATAGAGCTTCAGAATCCTTGTATCCAAGGAGCAGCCTGGTTCTAACCTCTCCAATACAGACCTGTTTGTTCTTTTAGCAATCCATGGTATAGTCAATACTCTTCAATAGCACCACAATGCAGGTTATGTTAATTAAGATTTGAAGTCTCCTCATTTTTTAGTTTTGAGGTGGTACATTTGTTTTAGTAAGAGTTGTTTCGTTTTGTTCTGTTTTTTGTTGTTGTTGTTGTTGTTGTTGTTTTTAAACGGATTTAAGTTTTCTCTCATTTGTCCCTGAGAAAGACTCTTTGTTATTGTTAGGTACCATTGAGTCAACTACAACACAAAGTAACTATGAAGAACAACCTTACCCTAACCTGCATCATCTTCAATACTTCTGATATGATCATGCCTGCTGTTACAGGTCCTATTGCTTTTTTTCAGGATCTCATACCAATGAAATACTGATAACATATTTCTTTTTTCTGTTGTAATTATTGTTATGTACCATTGTCTCTCTTGTGACTGATAATGACCCTATGTACAATAGACCTGAAACCTGCTCTATTCTGTGCCAGTGTCACTGTCTCTGACACGCCAACTCTCATTACCCCAGTCACTGAATCAATCCATCATATTGATGGTCTTCCTCCCTTTCTCTCTGTTCCTCCACCCTTTTAAACATGATGTCTTTCTCCAAGGACTGGTGTCTCCTTGCAACATGCCTGAAGTATGTCAAAGCCTCAGAATCCTTGCTCTAGGATGAACCTGTTTGTTACCCTGGCTTTCCTTGGGATATTCAACATTCTTCTCCAGCACTACAGCTCAAAAAACATTAATTCTTTTTCTATCATCCCTAGTCATTTTCCAGCTCTCTGACACATAGCAAACAATTGTGAAGACTATGGCCTGGATCAGGTGCACGTTGCACGTTAGTCTCCAGACTGATGTCGTTGCTCTTCAGTACTCTGGAGAGTTCCCGTACAGCCAACTTTTTCCAATTCATCTCTTGATTTCCTAGTATGCCAGACAATAAAAAGACACACAGTTCGAATTCACCAGCTGTGACACAGGTGAAGGATAGATAGTCTCCGTCTATGTGATTTACTGCATCTGAAAACCTGCTAAAGGCTTAGTTATGGATTGTATCCAACTCGACAGCAGACAACAAAAGAAAAACAACACAATTCCCCAGAATTCTCCATTAAACACATTTTATAAGAATTGTTTCTCATCCAGCTATCTTACTGCTGTACAACTACGTTTCCATGTTTTGCACAGTCTTACTGAAAAGACAAAGAAAGCTTAAAAAAAATCCAATCATAGGTAAGAAATTGGGTTGTATGGAGATGTAGGTCTCTGTTTACCAAACTGAAAAGTTTTGACTTCACTACTATTAAACTGTGTGATCTTTGTTGTTGTTGACTCTCAAGTCAGAGTGAATCCATATACATGAAACAATATGCTACTTGCCCTTTTATCATTCTCATAATGGATTGAGAATCTGACCATTATGATCGATACGATTTTCATTGACTGTATCTTGGAAGTGGATCATCAGAAGTTCCTTAGTCCATCTTAGCCCAGAAGCTCCATTAATATCTGCTATTCATGATAGCAATGCACAAGTTGCCACTAGTGGCAACTGTCCAAGAGACATATTGATGTTGTTGTTATGTGCCATCAAGTCATTTGCGACTCATAGCGACCCTATGCACAAGAGCTCTAAATGCTGTTCTATCCTGTGCCAACCTAGTTATGTCAAACGCACTCATTCCCATCACTCCAGTCACAGAATTGATCCATCTCATCAAAGGTTTTCATCTCCTTCCCCGCCCCTCCACTCTGCCAAACATGATGTCCATCTCCAAGGACCAGTCCCTCCTTGCAACATGCCCAAAATATGTCAAAGCTTCAGAATCGTTGACTCGAAGGAGCATTCTGGCTTCACCTTCTCCAGGACAAACCTGTTTGTTCTCCTAGCAGTCCATGGTATATTCACCACTCTTTTCCAGCACCACAATTCAAAGGCATCAATTCTCTTTCTACCATCCCTATTCACTGTCCAACGCTCTGATGCATAGCACATAATTGCGAAGACTATAGCCCAGATCAGGCACACCTTAGTCTCCAGCCTGATGTCGTTGCTCTTCAGTACTCTTGAGAGGTCCCTCACAGCTGACTTTCCCATTGCAATTAGCCTTTTGATTTCCTCTCTGCTGTTAGCAAGAGTGTTGACTGTGGAGTCAAGTAAACTAAAACTCTTAACTATCTCAATCTCTTCACCATCCATCCTGATGCTGCCAATTGGCCGAGTGGTGAGAATCTTTGTTTTCTTGATGCTGAGCTTCAATCAATATAGGAGGCTGCAGTCCTTGACCTTCTGCAGCAAATGCTTCAGGTCTTCCTCAGTTTCAGCAAGCAGGGTTGTGACATCTGCATAATTCAGGTGCTGATGTCTCTTCCACCAATCCTGATGCCACATTCCTCCTTGTACAGACCAGTGTCTTGGATGATCTTTTCTGCATACAGATTGAAAAGGTATGGAGACAATACATCCCTGATGAACCCCCTTCTTGATTTTGAACCATGTAGTGTCTCCTTGCTCTGATGACTGCCTCTTGGTCCAAGTATAGGTTTTGCATTAGCACAATCAAATGTTCTGGGATTCCCATTCTTCTCAGAGGCAGCCACAGCTTGTTGTGATCTACACAGTCAAAAGCCTTTGCATAGTCAATGAAGCACAGATAGTCATTCTTCTGAGATTCTTTGCTTTCTGCCAAGATCCATCTAACATTAGCTATGATATCCCTAGTACCGCAACCTCTTCTAAATCCAGCCTGAACATCTGGCAATTCTCTGTTGACACATTGTTCCAAACGTTTTTGGATAATTTTCAGCAGAATCTTGCTTGCATGTGATATTAATGGTATTGTTCGATAATTTCTGCACTCTATTGAGTCACCTTTCTTTGGAATGGGAACAAATATCAATCTTTCCCAGTCAGTCGGCCAGCTGGCTGTCCTCCAGATTTCTCGGCACAACTTAGTGAGCACATCCAGGGCAGTGTCTGTTTGTTGAACTATGTCAATTGATATGCAATCCATTCACAGAGCCTTGGTTTTTGCCAATTCTTTCAGAGTAATTTGAACTTTCTCCTTCTTCACCATAGGCTCTTGCTCATATGTCATTTCATGAAATTCTTCTGTGTCAGCCACTTTCTTCTGATACAGTGACTCTGTGTACTCCTTCATCAAATGTCAAATTAGGCTTTCTGGTTTTTGTTGTTGTTAAGTGCAACTGAGTTGTAGACAGCTCATCATGACACTATAAAAAAAGACATCAACACTTGTATGACTTTCATCACTTCTCTAAGTTCATAGAGTTTTTGGAGGCAAACTATTTTAGAAGTGGATGCCACTCTTGCTTCCAAGCTTGTTTTAATTGGGGAGCTCCACGAAATACTGTCCACCCTGGGTTAACCATTATTACACTTGACACATCAGTGTCACAGTGTTTAGTATCACAGCAACCGTGAGTTACGTCTGTACAGCAAATGGCAGACTAGTGCTATAACACTTAGAAGAATGTTTGAACAAAAACAATTAAAACTAGGCCTGAGAGATGCAGATTAAAATCATCCATCTTTGACCTGGTAGCATCACTTTCTATCCACTAGGCCAACAGAGCTCTCTCTATAACTCACAGCAATTCTATGAACAACAGATCTAACCCTTGTCCTATCCTAGGCCATCCCCACAATCTGAGACACGTTCAAGCCCATTACTACAATCACCGTATCAATCCATTGTGTGGAGGATCTTCTTTTCTTCTGTGTAGAAGGCAAAAAGTCTACCAATCACCAATGTGTCTTTGTTTTTACTTGGTAAGTTATATATATGCTATTATTAAGTCTTATTACTTGCTACCTGGAAGTAGTATTAAGGGGTATTCATAAATTGCTTTTCTGAGGATCAAATAAGGTAATGCATCATACAACAGCAAGCACACAATAAACGTCAGTGTTTGATGTGGCTATTTTCCCCTTAGATTTCATGGAGTGTTGAAATCACATCCTCTTTAATTTTATTAAGGTGTTCTGAGAGTGTAGTGGGTTTCACATTGTGTTATAGCCTGAAAGATCAACATTTTGATCCACCAGTAACTTTGTGGAAGAAAGAAGGGAAGTCTTTCTAGTTAAAGTTTACAGCCTCAGATATCCAATGGAGGATCTCTGATGAGTCAGCAGACTCAAACGGTTGTTAAGCATAAGACTCTACACACTACAGACACCATTTACAAGTTAGGAAAAGCTGAGCCTATAGAGATTTTGGCCTTCTGTCCTATCACATTGAGTCACTGTGAATTGGAATCCAATTCTTGTAATCCAGTTCATAATTGGAATTCATATGCTCATCAGTACACAACAGTTTAGTTACATATTATGTAAGTATTTTATATTAAAATACACTGTACCTGGCATAACCAAGTCAACTAGTAAGCAGTTATAAAATTTAAGAAGAAACATAGGGTGTGTTATTCCAATCACCTCTCCTGAATGAAGATACTCTGTCTATTGTCACACTTAAAAGGCTTGTGTTTATTTTTAATACACTTAGAGTAAGCTATGTAATACTCATGTGATGCATACAGAAAGTTCCCTGATAAAACAGGCTGTTGTTGTTGTTGTTATGTGCCATCAAGTTGCTTGCGACTCATAGCAATCCTATGTACAACAGCCCTAAACCCTGCTCTATCCTGTGCCAATTGCATTGCCTCTGACATACCCATCCCAATTACCCCAGTCACTGAATCGATCCACCTCATAGAGGGTCTTCCCCTCCTGTGCTGTCCTTCCAACCTCCGAAGCATGATGTCTCTCTCCAAGGACCTGTCGCTCTTTACAACATGTCCAAAATATGGCAGATGAAGCCTCAGAATCCTTGCCTCCAAGAAGTAGCCTGGTTTAATCCTCTCTAGGATGAATTTGTTTTCCTGATACTCCATGGTACATTAAATACTCTTCTCTAGCACCACAGGTCAGAGGCACCAATTCTCCTTCGATCCTCCCTAGTCAATGTCCAACTCTCTGATGCATAACAAGTAATTGCAAAGGCCATGGCATGTATCAAATGCACCTTAGTCTCCAGAGACACACCATTACTCTTGAATACTTTAGAGAGTTCCCTAATAGCAGACTTTCCCATCGCAATACGTTTTTTGATTTCCTGACTGCTGATGCCAAGAGTGTTGACCCTGGAGCCGAGCAAACTGAAGCTGTGAACAATCTCAATCTCTTCACCATCCATCCTGATGCTGCTAATTGGTCCAGTGGTGAGAATCTTTGTCTTCTTGACATTGAGCCTCAATCCATATTGAAGGCTACAGTCCCTGACCCTCAGCAGCAAGTGCATCAGGTCCTCCTCAGTTTCAGCAAGCTGGGTTGTGTCATCTGCATAATGCAAATTGTTGATGGATCTTCCACCAATCCTGATGCTGCATTTCTCCTCATAGAGCCCAGCCTCTTGGATAATCTGCTCTGCATACAGGTTGAAAGGTATGGAGATAGGACACATCCCTGGTGTACACCCTTCCCAATTTTGAACCATGCAGTGTTACCCTGCTCTGTTCTGACGACTGCCTCTTGGTCCTAGTATAGGTTTCGCATTAGCACAATTAAATGTTATGGATTCCCATTCTTCTCAGAGTCAGCCACAGTTTGTTATGATCCACACAGTCAAATGCGTTTGCATAGTCAATGAAACACAGATATACATTCTTCTGGTATTCCCTGTTTTCTGCTAAGATCCATCTAAATCAGCTACAACATCTCTAGTACCGCAACCCCTTCTAAACCCAGCCTGGACTTCTGGCACGTTATCTATGGAAAATTGAAGCTCCAAGTTGTTTGACCCTCTCTGGTAGCCAAATGGTAAGACCCTGCATTGCAATCTCAATGGCATGTGTTTCAAATAAGTCAGCTTCTTTGAAGGAGAAGGATGGGCAGTCTCCTCCTAGGTGCTTTACTCAATGCCACACAACACCAAGAAGGAACCCTTGCTGTCTGGAAATATACCAGGTCACCACCTTTCCCAGCTATCATCATAATAATAAACTCAAACTGCCTGCTGAAAATGCTCTTATTCAAGACATTTGAGACATGAGAAACACTTTATAGGAAAGTTAAAGAACATATTCAGTAGAGTATCTCAAAATTCCTTTATACAACATATTATGTAAATTCCATGTTTCACTAACATGTTTAATTATAAATGTTTAGATAGATAATCATCAACAAAAAAGAATTCAATAGTTTAATTATATGTTTTATTTCAATTATAAAGTATTAGCAATTAAACTGTGGCTTCTTTAATTTATAAAACAAAACAATGGCCCATTTATCAATTTATAACAAAAGGGTTGGCTATAACAAGTAAGGTAGACTTTGAAAAAGCATTTGTTCCAAAGCTTTCCCTCAAAATTTCAGTGTGAGATATTTTTCACATTAGTCCCACCTTTTTAAGAAAAAACTCCTCTAAATTAACACAAAAAGTAAACAAAAAATTTCCATCTTCCATCAAAAATAAAAATCTTTATCTGTGAATACAATGACATTTACATTCTAAGAACTGGCACACGATAAGAGACAGAACAGGATAAAGATACGTGTAAAATCATTGTAGTCTTAAATGTCCTATCCCATTTTGCTTGTTGTTGCTGTGCCATCAAGTTGGAGCCTACTCACAGCTAACACTCCGACTGGTCTTCAGAGGCTGTAAATCACACAAAAGTGGATTGCTCAGTTTTGTCTTGTGGATTAGCTAGAAGGTTCAAACAACATGCCTTTGAGTTGGTGGTACAACTACTTACCACTAGGCCACAGCTCCTATTCTTCTTGTTGGTTGTTGTTCTTGCATAGGGTTGGAACAGATTCATAGTTGACCTTCCAATGGGTTTTCATAGTCAGTTTAGTCACATGGGAGGAGATTGTTCGTCTTTCTCCTGTGGAGCAGCTTGTGGATTAACATTCAAGGGGCAGGGAATGCTCAGTGGGGCGGGGTGGGGGAGGGGAAGAAATGTTTCTGAAGAAACTTCACTTTGACAACAGAAAAAAGCAGTATAAGTGAGGAAGATCTCTTGCTAATATGAAATCTGGGCTAGATAAACATAAAAAACTTAAAAAAAAGAATTGGAAAAGAAAACTGGTAATTCAAAATATACCAAGTTTGCTGAAATCCTATTGACTATAGAGATCTCTTGAACAACAAAACTAATATGAGGCTTATCCAAGAACCCTTTTATATCTATTATAAAATAAAATATGGATTACTTATTTCCTGACCCCAGTATACACACATACAAATCCATTTATTTCTTATGGAAAATTAATAATAACTAAGCCAAAGAACATTTATTTGAAGATAGCAGTAAACATTAAAAAATTGATTCAAACAGAACAGAAATTACTTAATGGTATTACCAAAAAATGATGAACCTTAGCTATATAAAAAACACATTGTAATATTAAGATAGAACAGAAAAAGAGATAAAAATGACTCTAAAAGGTAACTATTAGACAAAAAGAAGAAATGAAAACAATGTGGCAAAGATAAAAATAAAAATGAAGCCAAATAGTATTTAAAAAAAAATCAGAAAAAAGTCATATTAAAGTAATATCTGAAAAATAAACCATTAAAACTACAAAAAGTTATATCTAGACTTGAGAAATCATACAAAGTGAAATGAAGAAGGACAATGATGTAAAAACCATTACAGAAAAAATACCAACAAATCTGAAAAAAGTTAGAGCAAACTACAGTCAAATTTAGGATCCTAGGAAGAAGAAAAGAATAGATGAAATCTAAAAAAAAAAATGTTCATAGACATAATAGACTCTACAGTGAGGGAAATGTGATCTAAAAGATTGTTTCATAAAAACAAGCTTTAATGATCAGATAATGGATAGAGTGAAGAAGATGATAGAAAAATTGAAATATCCTGAACTAAACTTTTACATTTCATAAAACTGTATCTAAGAATCAATAAATATACAACTAGTAGTTTAAATAAATAATTAAAAGTATATGAGACCCAAATATTGTCAATGTGTGGACGAGAAACAGCTAGGCACACTGAAAGAAAGAAACAGACATAAAGCCCAAGCTCAAGCTTGTTGACATTTAAGCTGCCAACTATTGCCTACCCTAGAAGTCATAAATCATGCTAACAACAGTAAACTACCACAAATTGTGTCAGGGAGAATTCTCCTAGGGAAAATGAATTTTTTAAAAAAATCATCTAATATTTGAACAAGAACCAAACCACATAGAAAAGCTAAAAATTTTAACAGATACACACTAAGGAGATAATAATCATATATGAATTTAAATATTTCCTCTGAAAGAGATTAAATTGCATCAGTGCAACAGTAGTTACAAGTTATGAGTCTAGCCATTCATAAAATTATATTGCTGATTTAACAAAAAGAAAGGTTAAAAATAAAAATGTAACTGTAGAATTTTATATTAACCCAAGTAGAATGGCAGAGTACAGCCCATTGGAGAATGAATTATTAAGTTGCAGAAGGATTTCACTAAGGAATTGCCCACAAAGTTGAAAAAAAAAGAAAAGGAAAAAGATGAATCATGAAAGTTTAAAAATATAGAATATAGATTTAAAAGCTCAAACAATCTGATGAGAGTTTCAGAAGGAGAAAAATAGATCAGATATAAGTGGGGATGAGAATACTTGTAAAAACTCTATCAATAAATTTTTTAGTATATATGACATGTATGCAGGGGAATTATTGATCATACAGTGTTCACTTATACTCTGCTATAACTAATCATCAGCTATGCAAGTTTTGTAATGATATCTGTATTCTTTCATCATATATTCTTTCAACCTCTGCCAGTACCTTCATTCATGGCGATACATAATTGATCCTATCTTTATTGACTTTAACTGATCAGGTACATTGAGCAAAGGAATAATTATATAAAAATGATTGTGAGGCTGACATTGTTTTGTTGTTGTCTTTGAGTCAGAACCTCCCCAAGATCACCCTCCAGTGGGAGATTTCTCCACCTTCTCCCATGAAGCAGTTGGTGGATTTGAATCACATGTCTTTGGCATTTCAGCACAGCTTCTTACTACTAGGCTACCAGAGCTCCCTGAAAATATGACATAATTATGTAGAAGAAATATAGATTACACTAGCTAACATTTCTCTTTGTTGGTTCATGAAGAGTTCAAAAATGGCTAATGATTAGTTGTAGATTTCAATCTAATGAAACCTAAGTGTGCTAACTGGTGGATTTCTTTCTCCTGCCTGTTTGAAATTATAATCATCAGCCTCACCAAGATTATATACAGGAAACAAATCCCCCCTTGTGAGACATTTGATGTATACATAAGGAAAACCATTTCTACTTTTACTTCTTTGTTCTTGGGGCCAAATATTTTGGCTAGAACAAGAGGGTACCAAAAAATGCAACAGATATAATTTCCATGCATTTATACAGATAACTTACCATTCTAAACTTGGAGGTATTTCTTTTCTCTCAGTTGGTATAACAGAATTTAGCAGATGATTTGCTCATATTATAAAGTCTGTGAATTCAGTTGATATAAATATATTGTTCTGGTAATTTTACCATAAAAATATTTTCCATAATACACAAGTATATTTTGGTATGTATCAGAAATGGTGAAGATGGTACACTAGAGAAAAAAAAAAAGATCTATTGTTCATAGGGCACGAAGAGCCACAACAGTAATTTTGCACCTGGACCCATTGGGCAAGCACCAGTATAGTTGACCCTGATATATGTTGTTGGTTTTGTGTTGAGTCAAGTATGACTCATATCACCCCTATTAACAACAGATCTGAATGAACCCTGTCCTATCCTGTGCCACCCTTACCTTGATCCCATTATACAGCTACTGTGCCAATTCAACTCATTGAGGGTCTTATCTTTCACTAACCCTCCACATTTCCAGGTATACTGTCCTTTTCTAAGGAATAACCTTTCCTAAAAGCATGACTTAAATAATTGAGATGAATCTTTACCATCCTTGCCTCTAAGGAGCACTCTGGCTGAACTTTCTCCAAGGCCTATTTGTTTGTTCTTTTGTTTTTGACACTTCATGGGACTTTCAGCACTCCTCCAAAACCACAAATCAAAGGTATCAATTCTTCTTCTGTCAACGTTAATCATTGCGTATCTCCCAGAAGCATAGCCCTTGAGGGAAAAGACATGACTTAATTCAGACACATTTTAGACTTAAAGCTGACTAGGCATTGATCTTCAGTACTCTGGAGAGGTCTCTAACACCAGACTATCCAAGTGCAATACATTTGATTTCTTGGCTATTAGTACAAAAGGCATTGATTTAGAATCCATGTAAGATGAAATGACTCAAAATTTCAATCTTTTCCCCATCTATCATGATATTTCCTATTGACCTAGTGGTGAGCATTTTTCTTTTCTTGATGGTGAGATACAATCCTTATGGAAATCTAAGTCTTTGAACTTCTGTAGTTAGAGTTTCAAGTCCTCACTTTTAGCAAGCAAGATTGTGTCATCTGCATGATGCTGGTTATTGATGAGTCTTCCTCGCATTCTGATGTCACATTCTTCTTCATAAAGTCCAGCTTCTTAAATGATTCATTCAGCATATAGATTGAACAGATACGGAGCAGGATACAGCCCCAATGTAAACCTTCTTGATTTTAAACCATATAGTGGTCTCTTGTTCTTTTCAGCAAATAGCTTCTTGGTCTAGATATAGGTTTCCTATGTTGTTGTTGTTATGTGATATTGAGTCACCTGTGACCCATAGCAATCCTATGTACAGCAACTCTGAACAGTGTCCTGTCCTGGGCCAGTCTCACTAATTCCAACACCAACCCCCACTGCCCCAGTTACTGTATCAATCCATCTCATCCAAGGTCTTCCTTTCCTGCCCTGTCCATCCATCCTTCAGAGCATGATGTCCTTCTCCAAGGACTGGTCTTTCTTGGCCATGTGCCCAAAGTATGTGAGACAGAGCTTCAAAATCTTAGCCTCCAAGGCGAGGCTTGGTTTCACCCTCTCTAAGACAGATCTATTTGTTTTCTCAACAGTTATGGATTGCCAAGGGTTTTATAAGCATAATTAAGTTCTGGAATTCCCATTCTTCTCAATGCTAGCCATAATTTGTTACAACCTACGCAGTCAAATCTGGTACTCTCTGCTTTCACCAAGATCCATCTGACAGTAACAATGATATCCTTGATGACACAATCACTTCTAAACCCAGCTTGAACTTCTGGCAGGTCTTTATCAATGTACTCATCTAGTCATTTTTTGGATGACCTTCAGCAAAATGTTATTATCACACAGTATTAACCATATTGGTCAATAATTTCTGCATTTGTTTAATCACCTTTCTTATAATGGGAACAAATACATATATCTTCCAGTCAGTTGCTACACAGAATTATTTTTCTAAAAAAGAAGCAATTTCCATTTTTGGTGTTTGTTTTAAAACCCTACCCCGTAGTTAACATTTATCAGTATTGGCTACTGGATGTTTAACAGTCTGACCTACCAGGGTTGACTAAGGGTTTAGGGATTCATGGTTTGATTGACTCACTTCCTTTTCAGGTAACTGACATAAACCCTTTAATATTGAGGCTCAAATAGATTTTCTTGAGCATTGAAAAACCAAGAGAGACCTTTGAACATGAGAACTTGGTGCTAAAACCCTTCCAGGCAAAGTGAATCTTCAATAGTTAAACAAGTGGGTAATAGGCAGACTTACCACGTGGCAGACACCATTACAACTTCCTGTTTCAAAGTTTCCTGTCGGATGAAAATGAACATATCAAGAAGGCAAAGCAACTTCCCTTTGATTATTGGGTATACTCTTCAAAAGTATCTCCGTTACCACTGGTATCTTATCTATTTTCCATCTTCTGGAATTGTCATCAGATTAAGGTTTGACCTCTTCAGTTTATATTCTGTTTTTAAACGTTGCTTTCATAATTCATTTTTTTTATTTTGTTTTTTCACATTTTATGGGAAGTTAATCAATAAAATAGAACTTATTTTCAACTTCAAGTCTTGTGCTCAGGGACCTTCTCCAGACTTGCCCTTTGTGTGTATTAGTTTCTGTTTTATATCCTTTGTTAATATTCTTCTTTGTTATTATAGTCATTATCTAAGTTAGGTTGTTTCCATGAGTTCTCAGTGACTATCACAATAAATTATTTAAGTCGATAGAAAATGCACCGTGGAGAGAACGCCTGCTGTCAGAAAGGCTGGAGACGTAGTGGAACAAATGCATATTTCACCACTGTCTCATAGGAGCAAGCTTAGAATTGATTCTTGTGGTCAAGATTGTCTTTCAGCTGTTGTTCAAAAGACTTGGGATCTTTTCAAAGGCATATTCTGGTAATCCACAAGTGGTAATGCTAACTAAAAGTAGAAAATGTAAATGTGCCTTTTCTGTGTGTTTGTCCCTGAGAGGAAAAGTTACTATTCAATCTATCATCAGGGGGTCAACTGCTACATTGAGAATCAGCTTTGCTTTCTGTTGCTGGCAAGGTTGGGTAATTAAAACTCAAAAGGGATAGAGGAGAATAAACCAAAACGAATTCCCTATTTAGTCAATTCTGACTCATTGTTACCCTACAAGTAAGATTCTCAATGCTGTACATCTGTATTGAAACAAACTGCTGCATTTTTCTTTCTTGGTGTATCTAGGAAAATTTACCTGCAATCGTTTGGTTACTAAGAAAGCACTTAAATGACTGCACTATTGTATTCCTTAATGAAAAGCCTGCATTGTGAAGCCCCGTGGCATGACCTTCTTTTTTTCAGTGCGCTTGGAAAAAGTGCAATTTTAGCGCTCCTAGAGGCATGAATGGTAAAAGGTTAACTAATGTACTTTGCACATATTATTGTACAAGTTTTCAGGAAGGGTAAGCTCTTGGAAAAAGATATCATGTTTGGAATAGTGGAGGATCAGAGAAATGAAGGAAGACCTTCAAAAAGATAGACTGACATAGTGACTATTAGAATGGTTTCAAGTACATCAGAAGTGATAAGGATGACGTGGCATAGGGCAAGATTCAGATCTGTGGTTCATAGGATAATTAGCTATAAGTTAGAGTCTGCATCTTGTCAGGTAACAACAACAGTCATTTTGTACACAGGCAAATTGAACAAGAAACAGGATAGTTGAAAAAGACCTTGACATACTATTCATCTGCTAATAAGAAATATTCCCTGAAGAATGCATTTTTGGTTGACATTGAGTCATAATTGACTTGTTGGTAGTCAGTATGGGTTTTTTTTTTTATTACCCCCATCTTTTTCCACAGGTATTTTTGTCATTAATTCTCAAGCTTTATACTAACCAAGTTCCTCTCCATTCATTAACTTTTTCTTAAAAATATTTTTTGGAGTTTTTATGCAACCCCCTTTTATTAACAGGGAAAAGCAGATATAACAGAGGGAGTCTTGCCTACAGGAGTTATTTTCTTCCCCATAGCATTTCAATTTTGCTAACTGGCTGTTGCTTCTAGATAGAGCCAGGACATTATGAAAATGCAATCAATAAATCAAATCTAAACTGGGATTCACCCCAATTCTCTGTCAATAATTAATTATTCACAGATTATCAAAGATATCCATTTAAGGAGTTCCATTAAATAGAGGAAACAAATGAGACTCTGAGCCATCTACATGTGCTGTTTATTCATATCTTCTGATCCATTTTAAACACTGTCTTTTATATACCATTTTCATTTTACAAGTGAATGCTGCTATGCACATACAATTTTATGCTTGAACAGACTATATCATATTCAGTTTATAACAGGCAATTGGGAGTGCATAGTCACTTTTTGTTCTAGTACCAGGAGTTTCTTTTTCAGGAGGTAAAAGTGTTTTCAAAAGATGATATGAAGCTATTGCATAACTCTGTGCATGTTGTTGTTGTTGTTATGTGCAGTCGAGTTGCTTGCGACTCATAGCGACCCTGTGTACAACAGCCCTAAACTCTGCTCTATCCTGTGCCAATCGCACTGTCTCTGACACTCCCATCCCGATTATCCCGGTTACTGAATCAATCCACCTCATAGAGGGCCTTCTCCTCCTGCACTGTCCCTCCACCCTACCAATATGGTGTCCTTCTCTAAGGACCGGTCTCTCCTTACAACATGTCCAAATTATGTTAGGTGGAACCTCAGAATCCTTGCCTCCAAGGAGCCACACGGTTTAACCCTTTTCAGAATGAATCTGTTTGTTTTCCTAGCAGTCCATGGTATTCTCAATACTCTTCTCCAGCACCACAGCTCAAAGGCATCAATTCTCCTTCTATCCTCCTTGGTCATTGTCCATTCTCTGATGCATAACAAGTGATAGCAAAGACCATGGCCTGTATCAGACGCACCTTAGTCTCCAGAGAGACACCATTGCTCTTCAGTACTTTGGAGAGGTCCCTAACAGCAGACTTTCCCATGGCAATGCACCTTTTAATTTCCTAGCTACTGATGGCAAGAGTGTTGACTGTGGAGCCAAGCAAACTAAAGCTGTGAACAATCTTAATCTCTTCATCATCCATCCTGATGCTGCCAATTAGCCCTGTGGTAAAAATCTGTGCATGTAGGCTATTCTAATATTGACACCACAGTGTATCTATGACACACAGCATAAATATATTTGGATTTCTGGGTCATATTGCCAAAGTATCAGAATAGCTTCTATTGATGACTGGGTCCCATGGAAAACTATTTCTCCTTTGAGCCATATTGAAATGGACAGTTTTACGAAGTCCTCATAAATAGGCTGAGGTTGTTAGGGCAAATATGATACATATTGACTTTAAAATCCAAAGAGACATATGAAATATCATACCTCTTTCTGTGTGCTATGTGGTTCTAAAGACAGCAAATTGTCTATATGGACATCTCAATATATTTTAGAACATTAAACCTTGGAAACTTTACGACTCCAGCTTGCCACTAGACACTGAATTTATATCTTATTTGTGCACACATGTCTTATTAACCATCAAAGATGTTTGTTCTTTCCTGTGCATCAGTTCTGTTTGACCTAATGCTATAAATGTAATGAACCAGAATGATGATCTTTTCAGTACCAAGAAGATAAAGAGATCACTTAACTATATTGAGAAAGAGTCAGCGAACTGACATAGACTTGAGGCAAAATAATAAGGGAAGACTTATCTCTGCCATTTAAAGGCAAATATTTCTGCCTTACTTTCATGATAACGATAAGAGAAAGAAAGACTATTCCAGGCTTATTTACACCATGTGTCAGGGTCTATGTTGATCGACTTTAAAAATGTTCACATTTGGGACAATTAATATTGGCATCATCACCTGATTAAATTTATTTTAAGATACATTTATTCTCCATGAACTTTGATGCTAAAAATGTATGTTCTTGTAATCAGCCCTATATACTTACTAAAATCCACTCCCACTACACCATCTGATATTTATTTTGGTAGAAAAAAGATTGTTCCAGAAGCATCTGCTTAGCAATTTATTCTATAATAGTTTCTTACTCTATGATTGAAAAAAAAACAAAAACAAAAACACAACACCCCGGTGTGAGTACTTTGTAATATAGTAAATATATGTTTTCCATTAAGTATTCTGGATCTGGCTAGAGAACACTAAGAGAGGACTAGCGACTCGTGGGATGCATTGTAAGAAAAACTCAAGGCATAAATGGATCTATAATTGTATTTCCATAAGCCCTCAGTTATATTGGTTGTAGTTCATGTAGGCACTTAGATCTCCAGGGATTAGTTAAAATCCATAGACAGAATATAATGCTGACCAGTATTTCTATATTTACTTTCCCCAGTGTACAGCATTTTTCTTACTAGTAGGCCACCAGAGCCTTCTATTTTGGAACAAGGTTTTGTTATATAATGAATGTGCACCCTAAAATATGTGTTGTAAATTCTAGCCCTTATATCTCTTGCAGTCTGAAAATTTTTCCTGGTCAAAGTGTAGGTTTTACATGAGCACAGTCAGGTGTCCTGGGATTCTCATTCTTCTCAAGTTTAGCCACAATTTGTTATCCACACAGTCAAATGCCTTTGCATAGTCAATAAACCACAGATAGACACTTCTCTGATATTCTTTGCTTTCAGCCAAGAGCTATCTGACACTAGATAATATCTTTAGTGCCATGGCCTCTTCTAAACCCAGCTAGCATTTCTGGTAGTTCTCTAGTGATGTACTTTTTCAGCTGTTTTTGGATAATCTTCAGTAGAATTTTGTTTGTGTATGATATTAGTATTGTTGTTATATGTAATCAAATCAACTGTAATGCATAGTAATCCTATGTACAATAGCTCTGAAATTTGCACTGTACTGAGCCACTCTTATTGCCTCTGACATATCTCCCCTCATTATTGCAGTTACTGTGAGAATTCATTTTATCCTAGGTCTTCTTCTCTTGCGTTCACCCTCAATCCTTCCAAACATGATGTCCTTCTCCAAGGCAACATTCCCAAAGTATGTGAGATGTAACATCAAAGTATTTCTCTCCAAGGAGCAACTTGGTTTCACCTTCTCCAGGAAAGATTTTTTTTTAGCAGTCCATGGTATGATCAATATTCTTTTCCAGCACCACAATTATTTTTTTTTCGTGTTATCCTTATTCATTGTTCAGCTTTCTGATGTGTAGCAAGTAATTATTAAGCCCATGGCTTGGATCAGATTAGTCCTAGATTGACACTGTTGCCCTTTAGCACTCTGGAGAGGTCTCTGACAGTAGAATTTCCCAATGTCGTTCATCTTTTGATTTCCTGACTGTTGGTGCCAAGAGTGTTGATTGTGGAACCAACTAAACTTACATTGTTGACAATCTCAATCTCTTCTCCATTCATTATGGTGCTCCCCATTGTCCCAGTGGTGAGAATCTTTGTTTTTTTATGTTGAGCTTCAGTCTATATTGGAGGTTTCAGTCTTTATTCTTCTCAAATTTAACCACAGTTTGTTGTGATCTACACAAATGTCTTTGCATAGTAAATGAAATGCAGATAAGACATTCTCATGGTACTATGGGCTTTCAGCCAAAATTCATCTGGCATTGACTATGACGTCTCTAGTACCAAAGACTTTTCTAAACCTAGCTTGCACTTTGGGTAGTTTTCTGTCAATGTATTGATCCAATAGTCTCTGGATAATCTTCAGCATGATATTGCTTGTGTGTGATGTTAGTAATAATGTTCGATAATTTCCACACTTTCTGGGATTGCTTGATTTTTTCTTTTTTACGGTAGCTGTCCTCTAGATTTCTTAGCAAAGCCTTGTGAGCACATCCGGGGCTGCATCTATTTGTTGAAATAAATCAATTAGTATTACTTCAATTCCTGGGACCTTTTTGGTTTTTTGGTTTTTATTTTGCTAATTCTGATTCCTTCTGCCACTGTCAGATGGATCTTGTAAGAAAGCACAGAGTACTGAAAGATTGTCTATCTGTGTTTCATCTACTATGCAAAGGCATTTGACTGTGTGGATCACAATAAATTGTGGCTAACCTTGAGGAAAATGGGAATCTAGAACATTTGATAGTGCTTATATTAAACCTATACTTGGACCATAGAGAGAGAGATCAGCTGGCCCAGTGGACAGAAAGTGATGCTACCAAGCCAACGACACTTGGTAATGTTGCTACCAAGTAATGACACTTAACAACAACAACAACATACTTGGACCAAGAAGCAGTCCTCAGAACAGAGCTAGGAAACACTGTGTGGTTCAAAATCAAGAAAAGAGTGCATCAGGTATTATTCTGTCCCCATACTTTTTCAATCTGTATGCAAAATAGATCATTCAGGAAACAACACGTTACGAGGAGGAATGCGGCATCAAGATTGGAGGAAGACTCATTAACAACCTATGATATGCAGGTGACACAACCTTGCTTGCTGAAACTGAAGAAGACCTGAAACACTTGCTGCAAAAGGTAGTCTTCAATGTGGATTGAAGCTCAACATCAAGAAGACAAAAGATTCTCACCACTGGGCCAATTGGCAGCACCATAATAGAAGGAGAAAAGATGGAGGTTGTTAGCAAGTACAGCTTGTTCAGATCCACAATCAACAGTCTTAATACCAGCAGCCAGGAAATCAAAAGATGAATTGCATTGTGAAAATCTGCTGTCATGGACCTCTCCAGAGTGCTGAAGAGCAACAATGTCAGTCTATATACAAAGGTGCACCTAATCCAGTCCATGGTCTTCTCAATTACTTGTTATGCTTCACAAAGTTGGACAATGACTAAGGATCATGCTTGGAAAGATGAATGGACAGTGTAGAAGAAGGAGACCCTGGATGAGATGAATTGATGCAGTAACTGGGACGATGGGTGTTGGTATGTCAGAATTAGTGAGACTGGCTCAGGACAGGGAAAGGTTCCCAGCTCTTCTACATAGGGTCACTATGCATCGCAGGCGACTTAACCAATAACATTCTATGACAGGTTTGGAACCAGCAATGGCTTTCACTTCCTAAACAATTTTCCTCCGGAAACTATGAACTTTGATAAACATCAATAGTTGTAGAGGGGCTTCAGGACTTTTGTTCATAGGGTGTTATGAGTCGTGCTTGACTCAAAGGAAATTAACAACAACAATTTCTTCAGAGCAACTTTAATTTCCTCCTTCACTATTGCTTCTTGATCATAAGCTGTTTTATGAAATTCTTCAGTGTCATCCAGTTCTATCTGGTATAGTGATTCAAGGTACTCCTTCCCTCTTCTTTGGATGCATCTTGGGTCTTTCAGTATTTTGCCCATAGCATCCTTAAGTATTGCCACTTGAGGTTTGAATTTTTTCTTCACTCCTTTCAGCTTAAGAAATGCAGAGTAAGTTCATCCCTTTTGATTTTCTAATTCCAGCTCTTTGCACATTTCATTTTAATACTTCATTCTCTCTTTTTGAGCTGCCCTTGGAAATCTTCTGTTACCTCCTTAGCTTCCTGATTTCTCCCATTTGCTTTTACTTCTGGGAGTTCTATAGCAATATTCAATCTCTTCTGATATTCATCTCAGCCTTTTCTTTCTCCTATGTCTTTGTAATAACCTTTTACATTCTTCATGCATGGCATTCCTGATATACTCCCACAGCACATCTTCCCTTCTCTCATTAGTGTTCAAGATCTCAAACCTGTTTCTAAGTCTGTATGTAGGGGTGTTTTCCCCCCTACGTCAGATGGAATAAATTCAAGGTCACATTTTGGTTCTAATGTATTTTATTTAGCTTCAATCTAAACTTGCATATAAGTAGCTGTTGGTCTATTCCAAAATCAGCATCTGGCCTAATTTTCACATTTTATATTGAGATTCTCCAATGATTATTTCCACAAATATGATCAATCTGATTCCTCTGTGGACCCATGTGTATAGCCATCTTTTGTATTTTTTATAATGAGCATTTGCAATGACTAAATCATTGATTATAAAAAATTCTTTCATTTTATGCCCAGCCTCATTTCTGCCACCAAGTCCATGTTTTCTAACTACTGATCCTTGGTTCCCAATTCTTGCATTCCAGTCACCTATTATTGTGAGTGTACCTTGGTTGTATATTCATTCAGATATTAGTGATACTATTTGATAATTTCCACACTCTCTGGGATTACCTTTTTTGAAAGGGAAATAAATATGAAATTCTTTCAGGCTGAATAATTATCCTCCAGATTTCTTGGCACATCCTGGTGAGCATGTTCTGTGCAGCAACCGTTGGTTGAAATATGTCGATTGTTATTCCATCAATTCCTGAGGGCTTGTTGTCCATTTCTTTAGAGCAGCTTGAACTGCCTCATTCATCATCATTGCCACTTGATCTAATGTTGTTTCACGAAATTCTGTGGCAGCCAAATCTTTTTGGTTCCATTTCTCTGTTTACTCCTATCTTCTTTAGGTGCTTTCTGGATCACTCAATATTCTGCCCATAAAGTCATTAATATTTGGAACTTGAGGCAATAACTTATTTTTCATTTCCTTCAGCTTAAAAATGACTAATGAGTTTGACCTTCTTGATTTTCCATTTCGATCTTTATGCACATTTCATTATGATACTCTACTTTGCCTTCCCGACCTGCCCTTTGAAATCTTTTGTTCATCTCCTAAATTTCCTCATTTCTTCCCTTTGCTTTGGCTTCTTAGCTATCTAGTACAATATTCAGAATTTCTTTCAACATCCATCTCCATCTTTTCTTCCTCCTCTGCCTTTGCAATGACCTTTTGCATTCTTTATGGATGATATTCTTGATATCCTCCCACAGCTCATCTGGTTTTCGTTAGTGTTCAGCACCTCAAACCTGTTGTCTCCATACCTTTTCAATCTATATACAGAACAGATCATTTGGAAGACTGAACTTTATGAGGAGGAATATAACATCAAGATTGAAGGAAGACTCATTCACAACCTGTGCTATGCATATAATACAATCTTGCTTGCTGAAACTGGGAAGAATCTGAAGTGTTTGCTGAAGAAGGTCGAGGACTGTAGTAGTCTTAAATGTGGATTGAAGCACAATATCAAGAAGGCAAAGATTTTCACCACTCAGACAACTGACAGCACAAATATAGATGAAGAAGAGATTAGGGTTAACAATTTCAGCTTGCTTGGTTCCACAATCAACACTCTTGGCACCAGTGATCAGGAAATCAGAAGGTGAATTGCATTGGGTAAATCTGCTGTCAATGACCTCTTCAAAGTGCTAAAGAGCAATGACATCAATCTAGAGACTAAGGTGTACCTGATTCTGGCCATGTTCTTCACAATTACTATCTATGCATTCAAAGAACCAGATGACTAAGGATGAAAGAAGAAAAATCTATGCCTTTGAGTTGTGGTGCCGGAGAAGAGTATTTATTGATCATACCATGAACTTCCAGTAAAACAGGTAGGTCTGTCCCAGAGAAGGGAAACAAGCTGCTTCTTGGAGGCACATACTTGGACATATTGCAAGGAGGGACCAGTCCTTGGAGAAGAACATCATGATTGTAAGGGTGGAGAGAGAGCACAGAAATGGAAAAATCCAGATGAAATGGCAACAGTATCTGGGGTACTGAGAATAGGTAGATCAGAGAGAGTGAGACTGGCTCAAGATAGGGCAGGGTTCAGAGCTATTGTACATAAGATCACTGAGTTTCAGGCAACATGATGGTACACAATAACAATGACATATCACATGTGATAAACACAATTTACTCTTTTTGTTAATGGGGCAGAATTTGTATAATGTATGTTTTATGTTAATCAAGGATGCTTTTGGCAGAGTATTAAATGATCCAGGAAGTATCAAAAGAAGATGGAAAAAATATACTGAGTCATTGTATCGAAAGGAATTGGCAGACACAGAAGAATTTAATGAAACAACATATGAGCAAGAGCCTATGGTGATGAAGGAAGAAGTTCAAGCTACTTTGAAGGAAATAGCAAAAAATAGGGCCCCAGGAATAGATGGTATACCAATTGACATATTTCAGCTAACAGATGCTGCCCTGGACGTGCTCACCAAGTTGTGTCAAGAAATCTGGAAAACAACCACTTGGCCAACTGACTGAAAGAGACCTATATTTGTTCCCATTCCAAAGAAAGGTGACCCAACAGAGTGTGGAAACTATAAAACAATATCGTGATTTCACATGCAAGCAAGATTCTGCTGATTATCCAAAAACGACTGAAACAGCACATCAGCAGAGAATTGCCAGAAGTCCAGGCTGGGTTTAGAAGGGATCGTGGTACTAGGGATAGTGTAGTTAATGTTAGATGGATCTTGGCTGAAAGCAGGGAGTACCAGAGGAATGTCTATCTGTGCTTCATTGATTATGCAAAGACATTTGACTGTGTGGACCATAACAAACTGTGGCTGACTCTGAGAATGGGAATCCCAGAACAGTTGATCATGCTAATGTGAAAACCTACACTTGGACCAGGAGGCAGTCGTCAGAACAGAGCAAGGAAACACTACATGGTTCAAAATTGGGAAGGGCATACACCAGGGATGTGTCCTGTCTCCATACTTTTTCAACCTGTATGCAGAACAGATCATCCGGGAGGATGGGCTCTATGAGGAGAAATGTGGCATCAGGATTGGTGGAAGATCTATCAACAGTCTGCGTTATGCAGATGACACAACACTGCTTGCTGAAACTGAGGAGGACCTGAAGTGCTTGCTGCTGAGGGTCAGGGACTGCAGACTTCAATATGGATTGAGGCTCAATGTCAAGAAGACAAAGATTCTCACCACTGGACCAACTGGCAGCATCAGGATGGATGGTGAAGAGATTGAGATTGTTCACAGCGTTAGTCTGCTTGGCTCCACAATCAACACTCTTGGCACCAGCAGCCAGGAAATTAAAAGACGTATTGCAATGGGGAACTCTTCTATTAGGGACTTCTCTAAAGTACTGAAGAGCAACAGTGTGTCTCTGGAGACTAAGGTGCATCTGGTACAGGCCATGGTCTTTGCAATCACTTGTTATGCGTCAGAGAGCTGGACCAGGGAGGACAGAAGGAGAATTGATGCTTTTGAGCTTTTGTGTTGGAGAAGAGTGCTGTGAGTGCCATGGACTGCTAAGAAAACAAACAGATTCAACCGGGAGAGGATTAAACCGGACTGCTCCTTGGACGCAAGGATTCTGAAACTTCATCTGACATACTTTGGTCATGTTGTAAGGAGGAACTGGTCCTTGGAGAAGGACATCATGCTTGGGAGAGTGGAGTGGCAGCGCAGGAGGAGAAGGCACTCTGGGAGGTGAATTGATTCGGTCACTGGGGCAATCGGGATGAATGTGTTGGAGACAATGAGATTGGCACAGGACAGAGCAGAGTTTAGAGCTGTTGTACATAGGGTCTTTATGAGTCCCAAGCAACTCAACAGCACATAACAACAACATATGCACTATGTTAAGAAACTCTGATGATATAGTATGTTATGTTTTGATTTGTGGTGGTGGTGTTGTGATTGCTGTCGAGTTGAGTATGACTCATAGTGACCCTATGAACAAAATATCTGAAGCATTTTTATAACTTGTCATTTAATCAAAAAGTGGCTAGTTCTATTCCACCGGTCAGTCTGTAGGAGAAAGACAACACTCTCCTTTCATAACGATTTCTCCGCTTGAAGGCACTGAGATAGAGCCAACAACCGTAAAATTATGAATTGTCTTAGACATAACTAAGTACCTTGAAAGTATGACTTGGAAGTTTAGGACCTTAATCGCTGGAGACATCAAAGTAAATAAGCATAAAGTAGTTAAAACAGAAAATGTTTTCCACACTAATTTGATGAGTAGTAACTCTGTTCTTTAATTTTTTTCAAAAAACTTTTTATTGTTATTTCAGTGTTTATAAAGTATATTATGTTTTCATTCACACTTTTCCCAGAACCTTCATTACAACACTTACAGTGTTTGATGCTCTACTCATACCATATTATCTATCCATTCACCTATTTTAATAAAAGTTTATTAAATGTTAATTAAATTTATTTTCCTTACTTTCTTCTCCTGACTGGAAACCATCCTAAAATTATTCTCTTTGTGTGTAAAATTTTATTATGTTTTTGTTGTGTGCCATTGAGTCACCTGCAACTCATAGCAACACTATGTAAAGCAGCCCTAAACCCAGCTTAGTCCTGTGCCAGTCTTATTGTCTCTGAAACACCTACCTCATTATCCCAGTCACTGAATCAATCCATCTCATCAAAGGTCTTCCTCTCTTGCACTGTCCCTTCACCCTCACAAGCATGATGTCTATCTCCAAGGACTGGTCCCTCCTTGCAACTTGCCCAAAGTATGTCAGATGAAGCTTCAGAAGCTTTGCCTCCAATGATCAGCCTGGTCTCTTCCTCTCTAGGACAAACCTGTTTGTTCTCTGAGCAGTCCATGGTATATTCCATACTCTTCTCCAGCACCACAGCTCAAAGGCACAAATTCTCTTTGTGTCATCCCGTCATTGCCCAGTTTTTTTATGCATAGCAAGTGAGACTATGGCCTGTGTCAGGAACACCTTGGTCTCCAGACTGACATCGCTGCTCTTCAGTATTCTGGAGAATTCCCTGACAGAAGACTTTCCCGATGCAATTTGTCCTTTGATTTCCTAGCTGCTGGTACCAAGAATGTTTTTATTATGGAGTCATAAATGAAAACTGTTAACAATCTCAATCTCTTCACCATCTATCATGATGCTGCAAATCAGCCCAGTTGTGAGAATCTTTGTTTTCCTAATGTTATGCTTCAGTGCATATTTAAGGTTGCAATCCTTGACCTTCTGAAGCAAACGCTTCAGGTTCTCCTCAGTTTCTGCGCAGGAGTCTTATACAATGTGTTCTCCCGTGACTGATTTATTTCAATCAGGATAATGTCCTGTAGGTTCACCTATGTTATGGAGTATTTAATTAATTCTTGCTTTTAAATGTTGCATAGTCCTCTCCTGTGTGAACCTTTAATAGTTTATTTTTATTTCATTAATGCGTTAAAGGGTACTTTGACTCTATCTCTCTGTAATTGTGAATAATGCTGCAATGAACACTTGTGTGTGTTTCTCTTATTTTTTTTTAGATCTAACTTCTATAGTCTTTTTACCAGAAGTAGTGAGCTCTGATAGCCTAGTGGCAAGAAGCTGCACTGCAATCTCAAAGACATGAACTTAGAGGCCACTAGCTGATCTACTAGTTTTCAAATTAATATTTCTTCAATTACACAGCAATCTTTTGTCAATTTGCTGAACTGAACAACTTGATGTTACTGTGATGCTGCTCACTGTTCCATAGTCTTGTCAAATACCATAGTGGTTACCCATTATGTACAGTGTTTGGATGAGCTTCCAGACTGATTTATGCTGGGAAGCAGGAGTGGCATCCAATTTTTAAACTAGATGCCTCTGGAAATTGCAAATTCTCTAAACTCTATAAATGTACAGAAATGATGGTCGTTAAAGAATAGAGTTCTGTACAGAAATGATGTTAGTTATAGAACAGAGTTTAGGTCTTTTGTGCAAAACTTACTCTCAGTCGTATTTCACTTGATGACACTTAACCACTGCTAAGTGAAACTAGTGCTGTTATAAATGGAGGAACACTCTTCCACTTTGTGCATCACTCTTTCTCAATGTGAATTTGGATTTTCTGTGAGCTGAACCTTGTGCCATTAGGGTATCAAATACCATAATAGTTTTCCAATGTGGACATTGTTTGGTGGAGTACCCCATTGTAAAACAGGTTTGGAAGCAGGAGTGGCACCCACTTCCTAAACCACAAGCCTCTAGAAACTCTATGAACTTGGAGAAATGATGATAGTTATGAAAAGGCATTAGGTCTTTTGTTCATAGAGTCACTATGAGTTGGGATTGACTTGACAGCAATCAACAACAACAACAGCTGCTCCAGGAGAGTAGAATGGACACTCTCCTCCCATGCAATTAACTGCCTCCTCTGAAAACTCGCCAGAGGGTCATCTATGGGTTGGTTCTGACACTATAGTACATAACAACAACCCAGAAGTAGAATAGCTGGGTCAAATGGTATTTCCATTTTAAGTTATCGAACTGATTTCTGTATGATTGCACCCTTTTACATCTTCAAGTGTATTCTTACAAGTTGGAGAGCAGACATCTAAGGTGTAACTATTCTTTTTGTAATATTCAGAAGAAAAAAAATAAGTATAGAAAGTCAAGGACTCTTAATTTAAAGAACTAATGGTCCACAAAAATCTCAGTCTCTACAATACTGAGACTAGTAGAAACAGTTGGTTTCTGTATGCTACTGCTAACCACTCTGAAATGAATAAAAATATAAGGTCCCTAATACGGTGGGAGAAGAATGTAGAACACTCAAAATAATAAAATAAATGAGGCTTATTGATCTGATAGAGACTAGTTGAATCTCCAAGACCTTGGTAATTTGCCACACTTCAAGCCTACATCTGAAATCATTTCTGTGACTCAACTTCCACTCAAAGAATAGACATTCCTACCAGGTAATTGATATCTTTATGAAGGAACAAACTCCTTTGTATCATCAACCATTTAAGGCTGAAAGGGCTGCATTTTTATAGAGAGAGAGCTCCGAAAACATGGAGGAATAAGAAATAAGGATGAATGGAAATGGAAAAAAGGGGAGGGGGTGGTGTTTAGATCGTGCCAATTGTAATCTATGTCATGAAACATAATGAGTGAATTATTAAATGGGTAGCAAACTTTTCTGTAAACTCATTGAAATCACAACAAAAAGTTAAAAAATAAATTTGAACACCAGTAGGCAGGAAAAAAAAGATATTCATACCAAAATGAAAAGATAAATACATAATTTAATTCAAGCAATTTATGTATGGATATAAAACATTAAAAATGCAAAAAAATAACAAAAAAATTCTTTTATTTAGAAGACTTGTTTTCATGGTACTATTTCTGTAATGGGGAGCTCTAGTGGTATAGCAAGGAGAAAATTGCACTGCTGGCCCAAAGGACTCTCTTCTCTGGCAGTTCAAGTCCACTAATGACTCCTTGGAGAAAGAAGACTTATAGCCTCTGAAAACCCACTAAAGGATCAACTATTAGTTCCAACTCAGCAGCAATGAAACTAAGCTTGAGATTTATGCAATAATTCTGAATTCTTTTATGTGTCAAGTATATAGTCAAGTATAGCAATAAATTAATGTCTAAGTGTTGTTGTCAACCAGTATTCTTACAGTGAGACAGGACAGGCATGCATGTGGCAAAGAAGGAGAGATACACATTTAGATAATTTAAGTAGAATTAGCTATTTCACCACAAAATGGAAATTACCAATATTAATGGCATTATTATTAAAAACTTTCCATTTGTATTCTATAAAGAGGCAATTCTAATCTACAAGGCACTCCAAGGGAGAAAGATGGACAATCTTCCCCATGAAGAGGCACAGGCCCGAACCCTGATGGAGATTTATTAAAACTAACTAGGTGGTTATGAATTTGGTTTGGTTTTTGAGAGGGTGCTTCAAACAAATAAATGTTCAATCAAAGATTGACAGGTTGAACTTATCCAGAGAAACTTCAGAAGACAGATTTCGCAATATGTTTCTCAAAGGTCACAGCCTTGAAAAACTCTATAAAACAGTTCTGCTCTGACACACTTGGGTTTGTCACATCTCTGCATATAATTGAAAGCAACTACCACTAACAATAATTGTTTAAATGGGTATAAATACAATAGCACCTCATTAGCAATGAACATACTTGGATGCTGAAACTTGGTTTTTAAATATCATTCTCTGTTGGTTAAAAGGAACTAACTGCTATGGGGAAAACACACACAAATCCACACTCAAACCTGCCTTGGTCAAGAAATACACCAGAAATGCAAAATAATAGATCTAATATTAGAGCTTTTAACATTCACATTTGGTGATGATATCAAACTCATCACGATAATTGAAGATTTGGATTAAAATACTATATTGCTTTTATCATAAGCAAAACAAATTTCTAAGTTCATCTCTTTTTCTTTTTGTAATATAAGATTGGAACCTTGGAAAATTTCTCAAGATCCTTTTGCCCTGCTGTAATTTGTTTATCTCCAAACTTTTCAATAAATTAATGATTTATCCTTCCCTATAAAAGGGAGCTTTAAACTTGTTCTTAAGATGACTTTGAAATTCAGATGAAATAGTTTTGAAGTCATATTTTGGTTCTTGTGGACCTATTGTAATTTTCTTTGGCCTCAATTTGAACTTGCACTTGAGCAATTAATGTTTTGACCCACAGTCTGCTTCTGGCCTAGTTTTGACTGCCAATATTGAGCTTCTATAATAATTCCTTCTAAAAATGTCAATCTGATTTTTGTTCAGTGCAACATGTGAGATCCATATATAAAGTCACCATTTGTGTCTTTTTAGAAAAAGACATTTGCAATGAATAAATCATGGAATATGCAAAATTTGATCATTCTTTCTCCAGCATTACTTCTATCACCAAGGCCATATTTCCAACTTCTATTCCTTCTACACTGTTTCCAACTTTAGCATTCAGTCACCAATTATCATTAATACATCTTGATTGCAGGTTGGGTCAATTTTGAACTACAAGATTTGGTAAAAAATTTTAATTTCTCCCTCTTTTGCTCTAGGTGTAGATTGAAGACCAGATGAGTTGTGGAACAGTAGAAAGGATACCATCCTTGAAGAAAGCAAAAGGTCATTCCATATAGAGGATGAAGAAAAAAACCAAAATGGATGTCAGAAAAGATTCTAGAAATTGCACTAGAGCATGGAGAAGCCAAAACAAAAGGAAAACATGCCAAAGTAGAAGAGCTGAACAGAAGATTTCAAAGGCAGCTTGAAAAGAAAAACCAAAGTATTATAATGGAATGTTCAGAGAGCTGGAATTGGAGAATAAAAAGGGAAGAATTTGCTTTGTATTTCTCAAGCTAAGATAATTAAAAAACAAATTTAAGTCTATAGTCACAATATTGAAAGATATTATGAGCAATATATTGAATGACCCAGAATGCATCAAAAGAAGGTGGAGGGAATACACAGAATCACTGAATCTAAAAGAACTGACTGACATTGAAACATTTCAGGAAGTATCATATGAGCAGGACTCAATGGTAATGAAAGAAGAAGTGGAAGTTGCATTGAAGTTATTCACAAAAAAAAAAAAAAAAAAAAAAAAAAAAAAAAAAAAAAAAAAAAAAAAACAAACCCACAACCAAAGCAAGCAAACAAACAAAAAACCCTGAAGAATTGATAGGATATCAATCAACTTGTTTCAATCAACAGATGGAGCTCTGGATGTGCTCACAAATCTATGCCAAGAAATTTGGAGGAGGACAGCTGTCTGGCCAATGGATTGGAAAAGGTCCATATTTGTTCCCATTCCAAACAGGGTGATCCAATAGAATGTGGAAACTATTGAACAATATCATTAATATCAAATGCAAGTAAAAATGCTGTGAATATCATTCAAAAGTGGTGTGAAGAGTATATAGAAGTTATGAAGTTCAGGCAGGATATAGATGAGGTCTTGGCCAGGAATATAATTGCTGATGTCAGATGGATTCTGGCTGAAAGTAAAGAATTTCAGAAGAATGGCTATTTGTGCTTTTTTAACAATGCAAATGCATGTGATTTTGTGGATCATAAGTTATAGCTACATTGTGAAGAATGGGAATCCCAGAGTTCTTAATTGTGTTCATGCGGAATTTACACCTAGATCAGAAGAAGGCTGTTGTATGAACAGAGGAAGGGAACACCACATGGTTTAAAATTAAGAAGAGAGTGTGTCAGGGTTATATTTTCTCTCTATTCAATCTGTATGCTGAGCAAATTATTCAAGAAGCTTGACTCTATAAAGAGGAATATGGAATCAGGATTGGAGGGAGACTCATCAACAACCAGCAATAGGTAGACACAAACTTGCTTGCTGGAGGTGAGGAGGACTTAAGGCACTTGTTGCAGAAGATCAAGAAATGCAGCCTTCTGTCCTGATTATATCTCATTGTCAAGAAAGCAAAGATCTTACCACTGTACCTATAGGCAACATCATGATTAGATGGAGAAAAGATTGAAACTATCAACAATTTCATCTTATTTGGATCCACAATTAACATGTTTGATACCAGTAGTCAGGAAATCAGAAGATACACTGCACTGGAAAAATCTGAAGCCAGGAAACTCTCCAAATTAATGAGGAGTAATGATGTTAGTTTGAGGACTAAAGTGCATCTGATTCAGGTCATGGTCTTTCAGGTCACTTGCTATGCAATAAATAAGGATGACAGAAGAATTGATGACTTTGAGTTATGGTTTTGGCAAAGAGTTTGAACATCCCATGGACTGCCAAAATGACAAATATGTATGTCTTGGAGAAACTTCAGACAGAGTGTTCTTTGGAGGCAAAAGATGATAAGGCTTCACCTCACATATGTCAGTCATGTTGCTTGGAGAGCCTATTTCTTGGAGAGGGACATGATTGGAAAGGCAGACGCTCTATGAAGAAAAGTAAGACTCTTAATCAGGTCGATTGACATGGTGACCACTGTAAAGGGCTCTATGTTTTAGGAGGTAGGAGGATGGCACAGGACAAGACGGGGTTCAGAGCTTTTGTTCATAGGGTTGCTAGTGGTCATAGTCGACTTGACAGTATCTAACAACTTTTTAAAGGGAGTTATCAAGTTGTGCTTCTCAGGAAAAGCCCTATCTATCCAGGGCTCAAATTCACCAGTGGTTCCTGGGGAATAGGACGAACAATGTCTTCCATGAAACCTTGGAAACCCCATGGAGAATCTGTTATGAGTAAGGTACAACTCCACAGTAATAATTTTAATTTTTTACTTTTACTTCTAAAATTTAGGTATCTCTCAGCTTGTGGTTTCTTACACTGAACACTGTTAGATTAATCAATATTTTTATTATTCTTTGGAGAATATATCAAAATAGTCAGAGGTTATTAACAGAAATTGTGCTCTTAAAATTGTTTATACTAGACTACTATTATAAGTTAATAATCATAAATATGTTTTCTTTGAAGAAATGATAGTTCATAGTTACATAAAAATCAATTATCAACATAAAATATATCCAATAAAATATTTTTAAGTCATGCTTATTACTTATTACCATCTGGTTGGTTTTGATTCATAATGACCCTCCAATGGGCTTCTGAAATGATAAATCTTAATAAAAGGTGAGATTGCCACATGAGTTCCTCCTATTGGGTCTTTAAATTCATTCTTATCCAGTAGATTCAATTTACGACAACCTTCTTCTATCAGGTTTCTGAAACTAAATTTTAAAGAGAGGGTATTACCTCATTTTTCTCATGCCAAGTGACTTGTGGGTTCCAACAACCAATCTCTTTGTTGGGAGACCAAAATCAACTAACTGCTCTCTGATTGATAAAGGAGGTAATTTCTTTCCATAAATATTTTTAGCCTTGGAAATCTGATTGATGATTGATCTTTACCTGATAGAGGAAATCAACCTGATTGTAGTGGATATTACAATGTAGTTTTAAAATTTTTCAGATTCTGGCAGAATCACATTTCTGGTATATTCCCTTATAAACTGTATCACTGAATTATCATCACAAAATATACTACAGTAACTTCTTTTGCATGTCTGTCCCCATGAAGGAGGCAACCAAATGATACTTGATACTTTCTATAATACTTATCATTGCCATGAAGTCAGAACTAACTCATAGCTGATCCCCAGTGGGTTTTGAAAGGTTATAAATCACACAAGAGAAGATAGCTCATTTTTCTCCCTTGGAGTTGTTGCATTTGAAACACCAGAGATCTGCAGCCTTTGAGATAGCAGCATCGTGACTCCCTGCTGACCAGACTACTGGACCTCTGGTTTAAAAAAGGAACAAATAATTGAACACTTTGAGGAAAATGGTCTCCTTTATTTTAATCAAGAGAGAAAATTTTAAAAAACCACTGTTGGGCTCCATTACTGTCTTAATATAATCATGCAGACATATCTACCAAATGCCCAGAAAAAATTGGTGTTTTTCTTTTTTTTCTGTTTTGTATTTTTTCCTTTTTATTTCTTCAATGATAAGATAGTAAATTTTGACTGTTAACAAGTCATTAGGGGGTTTGCTGACTTCAGGCAACAGCCTTTCATGAAAGCTGTCCTCGTCATAATTATTATGAAATGCTACTGTTTTCACCTCCTGTCCAAGCCAGCTGTTGTTGAGACAATATGGAGCTTTCAGGTACATCAAATATGAAAAGCACAACTGGGATGCAAGGGCAAACGAGAGATAGGCAGTTGCAGTACAAATTGTAGTGTTCTATCAAGGGTATTTATTTATTTTATCGCTGTTAGCATGTTTCTTAGACATTTTAACTTTGATAGCTATTTACACAATGCCAGAGTGTAGGAATATTGAGCATTTTTATATTAAAAGTTCCCAAATGTTTCTCTCGTAAACACATGTGTTATTAGGGTTATAACCATAAAATTAATTTGATAACTAACTAGTCAAGTTTAGCATAGTAATGTAGATAGAGCACAAATTAGAAATGTTCCTGATAATCTTCTAAATTGATACTTCATTAAACAGCTTGGTTAAACTAGGCAGACCACAAACTCAATGCGCAGCCAATAGGGATTTCTGACAATTCTTCCCCTTCCCCCAGATATGACGCAGTTATATCAGCATGCCCATTTTAAAGACATGACAGCTTAAACAGGGAAAGAACATAAAGAAAACGTGAAGGAAGTAATTAGAGAACTGCTGGACCAGAACGATAAAGTTTGTAGCTGTGGCGCATTTACAGATATCTTTTGTTTTCTTTTTTTCAGGAATATGTCTGTCAATTTTTTCTTTGTTTGTTTACTTTGTTATAAGGATATATCTGAGTTTACAGAGTAAATGTTCACCAGCTACTTTGTTTTCCTTTTTTAATGTGAGTTTCTCTTCCCTTTCACTATTAAGCATTTTAAATGCATCTGTTTGTTTACTAGCTGCTTCATTTACTATTCCACCCTCTAACTTCTTTCTCATTACTCTTCTGTGAGCTTCTTCTACAGAGGCCTTACCAGATGTAAGCAAAGTGTTATCAGTCTAATCTCTACCTAATTACTGTTTAAATCTTAATAACATTTCCCTTTCAATCACCTTCATTCTCGTAGAGATTATAATGTTACATTGCCTTTCCCCTCTAATACAAGGTGGCTTAGTCCACAGAGAGGACTCAGTGGTAAGAAGTTGTGCTGCCAACAACCCATAGGCATGCAGTTTGAATTTATCAGCTCCTCCATGGGAGAAAGATGGGCAATCTTCTCCAGTGCAGTTCAGAACTGACTCATAACTGATTCCCCAATGGGTTTTCAGAGACTGTAAATCATATGAGAGGAAACGGTTCATCTTTTCTCCTGAAGAGCAGCTGGTGGATTTGAACTGTGTGCCTTTATGTTGTTGACAGTACAACTCCCCTCAACTAACCACCATTGCTTTTGTAAACCCACTGGAGGGTCGGCTATGATTTGCTTTCAACTCCGTGGCAATAAGTTTGAGTTTTTCAAAATAATTTGCAAACATTTCACTCTTGCCCTTTCTTGTTGGGCACTGTCTTTAAGTTGAGTATGACACATAGTCACCTTATGAACCACAGATCTAAGCCTTGCATTATCCTGCACCATCTTGTGGTCTCACTCATGCTCCAGCTCATTGTTAAAGGCACCATGTCAATCCACCTCATTGGAAAATCTTCAATTCCCAAATCTTTTTCTGAGAAAAGCTGAAGACAAATACTACCAAAAACCTGAAAGTACAACCATACAACATAAGACAAACATAAAAACAAATACAGAGCAAAGAAGCGGAGGGCAAATATTAAAAACAAACAAAAATCCCAGAACATCTTATCAGCTTTGGGTTTCAGAACTGGCTTTCTGGGCCTCTTTTGTAAAACAGGACCTTTATTTATCACAAGAGACAAATAAGAGTGTATTAAATAGTCTTTAAGATAACTATCACCGGGCATAGACGACTAGTCTGCAGGCATTTATGAAAACAATGTATCTCAGCATCTCAGCAAGGAGAATTATGTAAAGAACTGAGACTAAATGGAGATAATACAGTATATTGGTTTGTATAAGAAGCCAAACATAGTACTATGTTTACCTTGTAACTGCAAGAAAGTTTTTAATTAATTTGTGAGAAAGTTTTCAATTTATTTATGACCATTTTCCTCCTCCTTGGCCTCATTATTTTGCACAATAATAGCAACAGCAATATCTTTTAAAGTCATTGTTTCATAAAATGGTCATTAGTATTAAAGGCTTAATTAAGTAAAAATAAAGAACAGAAAAGTCATCACTGTTCTATAGTATGTGCTACACAAATGTTTGTCAATATATTTCTCTTCATTTTATACACTTCATTCTCTTCTCCCATGCAATTTAGAGTCTCCAAAACATTACTAGAGGGTCAACTATTAGTAGATTTTACGTCAACAGCAATGAGTTTGAGTTTTAAGTTTCTAAAGAAGATAGATATATTAGACAATTCACTTATTTAAGACTGGGATTGCCTCAGAGGCTGTTTCTGCACTAATCTGAAATTGCAAGGTGACATTTAAACCAATGGCATGTTTATCACAGGGAGTGCCTGAGTTTAGCTTACCCTCTTGAAATGTTTTCTTACCATGGATGGCACCTGAAACATTACAAACTCTGGAGAGGGGAAGCATGGAACTTAGTGGTAAATTATTAGGATGCTGGCTCCAGGAAAATACAGGCTACCCTCATTACAAAGTAGTTCTGTTCTCTGGTCAAATCTCCCCAAGGACATTGCACAGGTCAGATCACAAAATATCATCAATCATATTAAGAGAACGTTCAACTTGTAAATTACGAATGGTATGAACACATCAAGCAATAAAAATGAGGTAAATCTTAGAAGAAAATTAAATTGTCAAAAAAAGGAAGAAATGCATGCCTAATATTTTCACACATAAAACATAATAATGTACCCATAGTAAAAGAACACAGTGGTTTAGCTATAAAAGATAAAGAATGAAGCAGGTAGGGACTCAATACAAGAACCAGCACTTTCAGGGCCCTGAAACTCCTCTGGAGAACATTTCCTTTATTTGGGGATCCATGCCACTGTTGGGGACATTCCAGGGATCAAAGAGGACAATAGAGTTTTGGAAAGGAGGCAGTCAAGTGAGTCACTTTCACAACTGACATGCTGAGGTTCTAGAGAGAGAACTGCCTTCTAAGCCCCCTGGGCAGAAATTACTTAACTTGGAGCACCTGGTAACATGGCACTCCACAAAGGAGAGCAAGAGACTTCAAGTTAAGAGTATTGTAATAGAGCAAGATTTCCACAGGGCTATACTGCAGACCAGAGAGGACATGAAGAATGTTGTTGTTGTTGTTGTTGTTGTTATGTGCCATTGAGTCACCTGCTACTCATAGCAACCCTATGTACAACAGCTCTGAAGCTTGCCTTGTCCAGAGCCAGGCTCACTGACCCAGACACACCAACCCTCATTACTCCAGTTACTATATTAATCCATCTCATCTGGAAACTTCCTCTCTTATACTGTCCCTCCCCTTTTCAAAGCATGATGTCCTTCTCCAAAGACTGGTCCCTCCTGGCAAAATGCCCAAAGGATGTGAGCTGGAGCTTCAAAACCCTAGCTTCTAAGGAGAAACTTGGTTTCTCCCTCTCCAAGACAGACCTGTTTGTTTTCTTGGCTGTCTATGTTATGTTCAAGACACTTCTCCCAATCACAACTCAAAGGCGTAGATTCTTCTTCTATCGTCCTTAGTCATTGACAATGACCTGGATCAGGCATATCCTAGTCTGTAGACTGATGTTGCTTCTCAGTAGTTTTTCCCAGGTGTAATCCGTCTTTTGATTACTTGACTGCTTGTGCCAAGATTGTTGATTGTGGAGCTGAGCAAGCTGAAATTGTTAATAGCCTCAATTTCTTCAGGACCAATCATGGTCCTGCCAAACGGCCATTAAGAAAGGCAAATTTTCCTACTCTTAGTATCTGAAAGGTCTTTGCTATCTTCGTCATCTCTGATAATTGTTAGAGTTACTCTGTCAATCCATCTCACTGACCCTGCACCTTTCCAAGTATAATGTCTTTTTCTAAGGACTAAGTCTTCTAGTAGCATGTCCAAAATATATGAGAGTTTCACCATCCTTGTTTCTAAGAGTACTCTGCTTGCACTTATTCCAAAGCATATTTATTTGGTTTATTTGGGTTTTTGACAGTTCATACAATATTCTTATCCAATATCATAGTTCAAAGATATCTTTTTTTGGTTATCTTCAATTATTACACAATTTTTCGCTGCATACCAAGTAAATGTAAACACCTTGTCTTAAATAAGATACATTTTAATATTTAAACTGCTTAAATAGTTGCTGTTTAGAACTTTGGAGTTGTTTCTTTACAATGTATTTTCCCATTTTTTATTTCTGACTACTAGTACCAAGTGTATTGATTGTAGATCCAAGTGAGATAAAAGTATTGACAATGTCAATCTCTCTGTCATGATGGTGTCTATTGATCAGGATAGGGGTGAGGATATTTGTTTTCTTGATTTTGAGATATAATCCATTTAAATTTTGTAATCTTTAATCTTCTGTAGCAAGCACTTCAAGTCGTCTTCACTTTCAGTAAGCAAGGTAGTGTCATCTGCATAATGCAGGTTGCTAATGAGTTTTCTGCCAATCCTGATGCCACATTCTTCTTCGTAGAGTTCAGCCTCCTGAATTTTTTGTTCAGCATAGGCTGAATAAATATGAAAAAAGTCATAATTTGTTGTGCTACACATAGTCAAACTCCCTTGCATAGTCAATGAAACACAGATGGACAGACTTCTGACATTTCTCTGCTTTCAGTCAAGATCCAACAACATCAACAATTAACTTCGGTACTACAAAACCTCTTCTAAGTAATCTAAATTACCTCTTTTGATGCTTCCTGCATCATTTTGCCCAAGGCATCCTTTTGTACTGTAACTTAAGGCCTGGGTTTGTTCTGTAGTTTTTTCAGCTTGAGAAAAGTTGAGCAAGTTCTTCCCTTCTTATTTTCAGATTCAAGCTTTTTGCACATTTCATTACATTTTGTCTTCTTTAACTACCCTTTGGAATTTATGCTTATCTCTTTTACTTTGGCATTTCTTCCCTTTGTTTTGACTTCTTGACATTTTGAGCTCTAATATCCCACAAGGTGAGGTATTGCACCGTCATCCCAAAGGTTTGAATCTATCAGCTGCTTCACAGGGCTAAGATGGGAAATTTCTTTCTATGCAGTTACAACCTCTGAAAACCCCAGAAGGGTCAGGTATGAGTTGGTTCCAATTCAACGGCAGAGAACCATAACATAACATTTCTTAGTTTTCTTTCGTTTACTTTTTTTCTTATGCTTTCAACACTTTTCTCTATCTGATAATTTAAGTCCTACTTTTCCTTCAACAGCCATATTAAATGTATCTTATTCTCAATGCTTACTTTGTAGTTTCTTATGAATTCCATTAAATATTTCCACCTATTTTCCTCTCTCTTTCATTAATCCCTCTTGCAGATGTATCTTGATTTAATATTTCAATGTAACTACATTTATAGGGGCTCAATATAAAAGTCATCTATTTCAATTTATATATATAATCTCAAAGCATTTCCACTCTTGTATTCATCATAGTTTATACAAAGATCTATGAGATAAAGGCCATGGTAAATTGAGTTCCAGAGAAGAGTTTATCTCTAGAAATGAAGTTATATTTATGTTACTCTTGACACAAAGGTGACGCAGGATGGAAACTTGTAAAACAGATTAAAATCTTAACTTTGCCACTTCTACCTCTATGAACTTGGAAAATATATATAATCTTCTTGAGACACAGCTGCTATTATTCTAACCCACACGATGTAACTTTCTCTAAGGTCTTTTTGAAGATTAAATCAGAATGTATATACAAATGACTTGACAAATAAAAGATATTGTTGTTCTCTACCTTTGTCCTTGACTCTTTCTTCTGACTAAATTCTGGTTTTTTCCTATCCTTGAGTGTCTTAATACCTAGAGCTAAACTAGATGTGTCCTTTTAGGACCTTATGACATATAATAAATAAAGATTTTGTTTCATCTACCTCCATAAACTCTTATTTCTAAATAAACTATAAAAAATTCCTTTGAATGGATTATTTTTGTTACATGTACTTTACACTTTCACAAGTACATTAACTCTCTAACACAGAGTCTAAGAATAAACTGAAAACATTGTGTTGCTTAAAACTTTGTTAGCAAGACTACCTTTGTTTGGGCCTGGAATCTGATGATCTAGGTTAGAATCCTGCTTTTAGCATTTAAAAGAGATATTAGTTTGAGCTATTAAATTAATTATGCTGTATATCAGTTCCTTCACTTATAAAATTAGTAAAATGTACCTTATTTTACTTTTTGTGCATATTAACTGAAATTAGTTTATGCTATGTGATCTGAACAATGACACAGAGCAAACATCATGCAAATTTTAGCACCATTGACAAAGTGTTGTTGTTGTTGTT
>NW_006399955.1:5162646-5174342 GCF_000299155.1 Elephantulus edwardii
CTTTACCATTAAACAACGTTTCTCTAAAAAAAAAAAAAATAGCCTAAATTTGATGAGTGGCCAAGAGATATCCATTTTGGCTGATTCCTCTTCTCTTTTCAACTGTTTTTCTTGGAATTTTGTAGTGGCTTTAGTATAACCACTTAAGAAGCCAATATAATACTTACCTATCTCACCCATAAAGACTGAAGATTCTAGTTAGACACTTTAAGATGAAAGATCTGTTCTGAGTGCGTATAGTTATTACTACAGAATGTGAGCATTTCCAATGATGAACACAATGTACAATTTCAGGACCATAAACTAGTTTCAATTGCTACCATCCTCATCTGAGTGTTTATGTTTCAAAAGTATCTCGATCACAAAATATTACTTTTCTAAAATATCAAGGCCATTTATGTTTCCTACCTTTGGACTACTTTTGAAGCTTTCAATGCAGTGTTTATCAAAATTGTTTGTCTCAGAGAGGTGAGAATGACATTTCTAGTCTACTAGCTACATATTTAGAAATTGTCTGTCAGATAATCAAGCCTATAAATAAGAAATGGAAGCAGCTGGAACAGAATTGAATTCCTCTGGATAATTGGCAGATATGTCACCTAGGGAGAAACAAGTGCTCTGTCTAAAATAATGTTGACTGATGAGACAAGGCATGTCTTCCCACACATATCGCACAATTTCGCAGGGAAAAAACCTACTAAAAATGTTCATGTCCAGAGACATTTTAAATTTCACAACTACATACTTTAAAACCAGAAAGATAGGCTTCTTGCAACTTTAGTAAAAGGGGACAAGATATCAAACATTTTTTTTAAATAAATGACATTTTTATTTTCTACTGGTTTACTTATAAGGTATCAAACTTTTAAATTTCAATCTCAGGCTCATGCTTTTGGGAATGGCATGTTCCAATAAGTAAATACAAATAGCTAGAACATAAAGATTTCAAGTAGTCAGTTCTCATTTAAGCATATTTAGGGAATGTCTGCCTTTGAGGTAATTGTGTAAAACTATTTAATTTTTACTATGGGGAGCAGAAATCTTTTTCTAGACTTCATAGATGTCTGCTCACGCACAGAAACTTAAAGGATTATATTAAAAATATTTTGGGGAACAATAGCAACTGTGTCTGTTAATTAGATTTATCTATAAACTGGTCTTTGTGTTGTTGTTGTTGGATGCCATGGACCCTACTCCCACTGCTCACAACCTTATGTCCAGTGGAAGGAAATACTGTCCAATCCTGTGCCAGCTTCAAAAGCCCTGCTTTGCTTGATCCTATTGTTGCAGTCACTGAGTCTTTTTAAAACACTAATCTCTGTTAAGTCAATCACAAAATAAAGACAAGTTTAAAATAATGAAAAAGCTGTGGTGCTTTTAGATTGGTGTAAAGACAAATCACTTCCTCAAATTTATCAAGAAGTCTAATGCACCAAATGGTAAACTATTAATGCCAGAAATAATGCCTAATAGCACTTGCTTATTATCTCAGTTGAGAAAAACTATATATATTTGCTCTATATTAAGAGCATTCATTTATCTTCATTACTCTTGAAATGAAAATAATCATAATAAAAATTTTGTATTAATATCTATTATTTTGAGATCCTAATGTACAAATGTACAAACCACATTGATAATAGAGTTTTCCAAAGGAAGTAAACTAGAGCTACAACACGATTATTAGAGTTGCTAGGTGTGGTCAAATTGGTTCTGCCTCACAATGACTGTATTTATAACAAAACAAAGTCTGATCCTGTGTCACTCACACATCACTGCTGCATTTAAACCCACCCTGCAGTACTGTGTCAAGCCAGCTAACTGAAGGTCATTCTCTTCTGTGCTGATCCTTTGCTATTACAAAGCATGATGTCCTTCTCCAGGGACTAGCACCTTCTGGTAACATGCACAATGTATCCAAGATGAAGACTCACCATTCTTGATTCTAAGGTACATTCAGGCTGCATGTCTCTCAAGACAGATTTGTTTACAGTAAAAGAAACACTAAGAGCAAAAACTTTTTATTATAAGCTAGACATCTATGGCTTATGATCAAGAAAGGTTAATTTTTTTAACTAGTTCTGGAGATTTTGGAAATTCATTTATTCAGCAGATAATTGCTACATACCTAAATTGCTTCTTTAAAAGGAATATCAAATAAAAGCAATAAGGACATAAGACTAAATACAGTAGCAATGTGTCTGAAGCATTGTAATGGTTTTATATGCTTTATCTCCAATTAACAAATAAAAATCTGCTATATGTTATGGTATATCATCTATTCCTGGGGCCTCATTTTTTGCTATTTCCTTCAAAGCAGTCTGAACTTCTTCCTTCATCACCATAGGCTCTTGCTTATATGTTGTTTCAAGAAATTTTTCTGTGTCTGCCAATTCCTTTCGATACAGTGACTTAGTATATTCTTTTCCTCTTCTTTTAATACTTCCTGTATCATTTAATATTCTTCCTAAAGCATCCTTGATTATAGCAACTCTAGATTTTAATTTGTTCTTCAGTTCCTTCAACTTAAGAAATGCTGAGCGAGTTTGGTCCTTTTGATTTCCTTACTCCAACTCCTTGCACATTTCATTGTAGTTTGTCATCCCGTGCTGCCTTTTGAACTCTTCCATTCAACTCTTTAGTATCTTGAATTCTTCCTTCTGCTTTGGCTTCTCTGTGCAATTTTCAGAATCTCTTCTGACAACTATTTTGGTCTTCTCTTCCGCTTCTGTTTTTGCAATGACTGTTTGCTCTCTTCCTGGATGATACCGTTGATATCCTCCCGCAACTCATCTGGTCTTCGCTCATTAGTGTTCAAGGCCTCAAACCTGTTCTGAGATGGTTCTGAAATTCAGGTGGAATAGACTCAAAGTCATATTTTGGTTCCCGTGGATTTGGTTTAATTTTTCTCAGCTTTAGCTTGAACTTGCATATGAGTAGTTGGTGGTCTGTCCCACAATCAGCTCCTGGTCTAGTTTTCACAGCTGATATAGAGCTTCTCCTGTGGTTCTTTCCGCAGATGCAATTGATCTGATTCCTATGCATACCATCAGGTGAAATCCATATATATAACCTGCTTTTATGTCTCTTAAAATAGTATTTGCAATGAATAAGTCATTGATTGTGGAAAATTAAATCATTCTCTCTCCAGCTCCATTTCTGTCACCGAGTCCATGTTTTCCAACTACTGAATCTTTTTCTCTGTTCCCAACTTATGCATTCCAGTCACCCATTATTATCAATGCATCTTGATTGCATGTTCAATCGATCTCTGACTGTAAAAGTTGGTAAAAATCTTCTATTTCCTCTTCCTTGGCTCTGGTTGTAGGTGCATATATCTGAACGATAGTGGTATTCACTGGCCTTCCTTGTATGTGTATGGATATTATCCTGTCACTCACAATATTGTACTTCAAGATGGATCTAGAAATGGCTTTCTTAACTATGAAAGCAACTCCATTTTTCCTCACCTTTTAATCTCCAGAGTAATATATCATGTGATCATCCAACTCAAAATGCCCCATGCCAGTCCATCTCATCTCCCCAATGCCCAGTACGTCAATATTTATGTGTTCCACTTCTTCCTTAACAACACCTAATTTTCTTTCTTACATTCATGGTTCTCACATCCCATGTCCCAATCACTAGTGTCTGCTTACAGCTGTTCCTCTTCCTTTGTATTTGCATACTTGAAAGCTCCACCTCAGTTGCCCTTTCTGTTATTCTACATGTCTTCTGTTGTACATAGGGTTTTAGGAGGCCTGCTACAAAAAATAAGGCCCCAGGAATAGATAGAATACCAACTGACATGTCAGCTAACAGATGCTGCCCTGGACGTGCTCACCAAGTTGTGCCAAGAAATCTGGAGAACAACCACTTGGCCAACTGACTGAAAGAGATCTATATTTGTTCCCATTCCAAAGAAGGGTGACCCAACTGAGTGTGGAAACTATAAAATGATATCATTGATTTCACATGCAAACAAGATTCTGCTGAAGATTATCCCAAACGAATGAAACAGAACATCAGCAGAGAACTGCCAGAAGTCCAGGCTGGGTTTAGAAGGGATTGTGGTACTAAGGATATTGTAGCTAATGTTAGATGGATCTTAGCCGAAAGCAGGGAATACCAGAGGAATGTATATCTCTGTTTCATTGATTATGCAAAGGCGTTTGATTATGTGGGTCATAACAAATTGTAGCTAACACTCAGAAGAATGGGACTCCCAGAACACTTGATCGTGTTAATGAGAAACCTATACTTGGACCAAGAGGCATTCGTCAGAACAGAGCAAGGAAACACAGCATGGTTCAAAATTGGGAAGGGCATAGGCCAGGGATGTTCCCTGTCTCCATACCTTTCCAACCTGTATTCAGAACTGATTATCTGGGAGGCTGAGCTCTATGAGGAGAAGTGTGGTGTCAGGATTGGTAGAAGATTCATCAACAATCTGGGTTATGCAGATGATACACCCTACTTGCTGAAACTGAGAAGGACCTGAAGCACTTGCTGCAGAGGGTCAAAGACTGCAGCCTTCAATATGGATTGAGGCTCAATGTCAAGAAGAAAAAGATTCTCACCACTGGACCAATTGGCAGCATCAGGATGGATGGTGAAGAGATTGAGATTGTTCACAGCTTTAGTTTGCTTTGCACCACAGTCAAAACTCTTTGCACCAGTAGCCAAGAAATTAAAAGAAAGACATATTGCGATGGGAAAGTTTACTGTGAGGAGGGACCTCTCCAAAGTACTGAAGAACAATGGTGTTTCTCTGGAAACTAAGGTGCATCTGATACAGGCCATGGTCTTTTCTATCACTTGTTATGCATCAGAGAGTTGGACAGTGACTAGGGAGGATAGAAGGAGAATTCATTCCCTTGAGCTTTGGTGCTGGAGAAGAGTGTTGAGGGTACCATGGACTGCTACGAAATAAAACAGATTCATCCCAGAAAGGGTTAAACCGGGTGGCTCCCTGGAGGCAAGGATTCTGAGGCTCCATCTAACATACTTTGAACATGTTGTAAGGAGAGACCAGTCCTTGGAGAAGGACATCATGCTTGGGAAGATGGAAGGACAGCGCAGGAGGGGAATGCCCTCTATGAGGTGGATTGATTCAATGACTGGGGTAATCGGGATGGGAGTGTCAGAGGCAGTGCGATTGGCCCAGGACAGAGCGGAGTTTGGGCTGTTGTACATAGGGTCGCCATGAGTTTCAAGTGACTCAATGGCACATAACAACAACAACCCAGAATGAAGTTTTCAGGGGAACTTCCTGTTTAAGACAATAGTATCTCTGGTCCCAAGATATGACTCCAGTCGTTTTGAATTATCTTCAGCAAAAGTTTACTTGGGTAAGATGTTAATTATATGATATTTCCCTTTTTATTTCTTTTTAATATTCACAAGTATTTTTCTAGTCCATTGATCAGATAGCAATTTGGCATAGATATGTGATTAACTGTTTTTTGAAACATTTCAATTTGTATACTATCAATTCTTATATTCTTATCTACAGCTAATGCCTTCCACAGAAATTTAAATATCTTTTATTAGAGCAGTATGTTTGGGGATTATTTGTTTATTTTCATTTTAATTTTCTGGTTTTTTTTTTATTTTATATTGGCTTTCTCACAAAGTTCATATACTTTGTGTTTTACACTATTTATCATTCATATTGTGTTATATACAATCATTCCCATGCATTATATTTACATTTTTAATAATATGCGGACTTGCCCAATGAACACATCTCTTGATATCCTGACTATCGATACCAAAAGTGTTGATTGTTGATCCAAGCAAGATGAAATGATTGACAGTTTCAGAACTTTCTCCCTCTATCACAATGTTGACTGTTGGTCCTGTAGTGAAGACCTTTGTTTCCTTGATGTTGATATACAATTTATACTAACACTTTTAGTCCTTGATCCTCTGCAGTAAGTGTTTCATAACCTTACTTTCAGCAAAGAAGCTGTGTCATTTGCAAAACTCTGGTCTTGATGCCACACTCTCTTTATGGAATCCATCTTCCCTAATTTCTTTCTCAGTATACAGATTGAATAAGTATACAGATTGATGCACACCTTTCCTGATTTTAAAGTATGCAGTGTTGCCTTGCTCTGCTTGGGCAACAGCTTCTTGATCTAGTTATACCTTCTCATGAGCACAAGTAAGTATTCTGAGATTAACAATCTTCTCAACGTTAGCAATAATTTGTTCTAGCCACATAGTCGAATGCCTTTGCATAGTCAATAAAACACAAATAGACATTCTTTGGTATTCTCTGCATTCAGCCAGTATCCATCTGACATCAGCACCAATATTCCTTCTCATGCAGCCTCTTCCAAATTCAGCCTGAACTCTGGCAGATCTCTAAGTCTACTACTAAATTTGAAGCTATTTTTGAATTATCTTTGGCAATATTTTGTTTGCATGTTATATTAATGATATAGTTTGATAATTTCCACTTTCTGTTAGATCACTAAGTTTGAGAAATGCTAAGTATATTCTTCCCTTTTGCTTTTGTAATTACAGTCCCTTATACATTTTGTTATACTACTTCGCTTTGTCTTCCCAAGCTGTCCTCTGAAACCTGTTATTCAGCTAACATACTTCAACATTACTTCCCCTTTTTAAACTTGTTTACCTTTTAGACAAGTTTCAGAATCTCTCTTGACATCTTTTGTAGTCTTTTTTTCTATCCATTCTTTGAAATGACCTTTGACTATCTTCAGGAATGATATATTTGATGCCATCTCACTAATCATTAATATTCAATGCCTCATATCTGTTTTTGAGATGCTTTAAATTTACTTGGGAGAGACTCAAGGTGGTATTTTGTATCTCTTGTACTCGATTTTTTTTCACCTTCAATTGGAATATATATATGAGTGGTCGATAGTGTTTTCCACAGTAAGCCATTGATCTTATTTTGCTGCTAATGGTAAATTCTTCCAGTAGCTCTTTCAATAGAAATAGTCATCTGGATTCCGTGTGGTCCATCAGGTGAAATCGATGTATATAGTTGTCACATCATTTTTAATAAAAGTATTTGCAAAGAATCATTCATTAAGAAAATATATCATGAGGTACCCAGCCTTATTTCTGTCACCAAGACCACATTTTTCCAACTACCATTCCTCTTTCTTTATTTCTCACTTTCGCATTCCAATTCTTAAATATTATTAATGCATCTAGAATCCATTCTCTATCAGTTTCAGACTGAAAATGTTGGTTGTTATGTTGGTAGTACCAGTAAAGTCAGGACAGACCCATACCTGACCTTCTGGAAGGTTTTCAGAATCAATTAATAGCATGGGAAGAGACTGTCCATCCTTCTCCTACAGAGCAGCTGGTGGATTTGAACAGCTTGCTTTTGTGATTACAGTGCAGCTTCTTGCACTGGGCTGCCAGTATTCCATGCAAATGTTGGTTGTTGTTGTTGTTGATTGCCTTCAAGTTGAGCACGACTCATAACCACACTATGAACTAAAGACCTGAAGCCTTTTTATAATTATTGTCATTTCTCCAAGCTCATAGAGTTTCCAGAAGCATGTGGAATCTCTATTGAAACCTGTCCACCATCGATGACCCTGCTGTTATTATAAATACTGGTGACATTATTTCCAACAATGTAGCAACACACAAACCACCAAGTAGAGCAAATTGGCACACAAGGGATGGTCAGTGTCAACAGACTTAATCTTTGTTTGGGTTATCATAAAGCACATTGTTTGACATATTGATACTCTAAAACATTAACACCTATTATACTTATGCAAAAATATTTTTCTGAGTCTAACACCTATTATACTTATGCAAAAATATTCTTCTTAGTCTAAAGTAAGTTGTAATTTCACATCATATGTTGCTTTGGTGGATTGTTAAGATAGCAGTTTGGCCATAAACTTCATATTTGTCTTATTTAGCCTAAGTTTCTATTTGTTGTCTGAAGCCAGCTGGCTTAACTTGTGTTTTTCACCATACTCCACTAACATTCATATAATACGCAATATGAAAATGTTGTATCATCTTACTTTGGTCCACAGTCAATAGCCTTGGTGCAAGCAGACAAGAAATCAAAACATGCCTTAATTGGGGAAAATTTGCTGTAAAGGACTCTCCAAGGTCCAGAGGACAGTTTAAAGACTAAAATGCATTTGACTCAAGCTCTGGTCTTTTCAATTACTTGCTGTGCATCTGGTTGTTGGACAATAAATAAGGATTACAGAAAAAGAATCAATATCTTGAGTTGTAATGTTGGAGAAGAGTACTGAATATTCCATGGTGCTGTTATGTTCTATCAAGTCACATATACAACAGCTCTGAACCCTGTTGTCTTGAACCAACTGCATTGTTTCTGATACACCAATCCCCATTACCCCAGTCACTGAGCCAATCCATCTCATCCAGGGTCTTCCTCTCTTGCACTGTCTGTCCAATCTTCCAAGCATGATTTCCTTCTCCAAGAACTGGTCTGTCTTTGTAACATGCACAAAGTATGTCAGACGGAGCTTAAAAAGCCTTGCCTCCAAGGAGTAGCCTGGTTTCACCCTCTCCTGGATGAACTTGCTTGTTCTCCTAGGAATCCATAATATATTCGATATTTCTCCAGCACCACAACTCAAATGCATCAATTCTTCTTGTATTGTCCTTAGTCTTTGTCCAGCTTTTTGATACATAGCAGGTAATTGTGAAGACCAAGGCCTGGATCAGGTACACATTAGGCTGTAAACTGATATTGTTGCTCTTCAGTACTCTGAAGACATTCCTGACAGCAGATTTTCCCAGTGCAGTTCATCTTTTGATTTTGTAGCTGAAATTCATCTTTTTATTTACTGGGAGTGGAAGAGGACACTAGTTGAGCAGGAAAAGTGATGAGTCAAGACACATGTTACAAGGGCATGTGAGAAGGGAAGGGAAGTGACACTGAATCGATCAGTTATTTCTATAATGAAGAAACTTTACTTCATCTGTTCCTTTCTGCAAAATGTTTGTCTGTCAGATACTGTTCTAGAGTTGAGTATTCAAATTAAACTAGGAAGAAGGATTGGCCATCCACTTCTGAAAGAAAGGCTTTCTAAAACCTTATTTACAATAGAGCAACCTATGCACAATACAGAATATCCCATAAACTGCCAAAAAATAAACAAATATGTCTTAGCCTTTAAGCTGACATCATTGCTACTTAACACTACGGAAAGATTTTTTACAACAAATTTCCCCATCCAGTACAACCTGTCTTTTGATTTCTTGACTGCTGGTACACACACACACACACACACACACACACACACACACACACACTCGCTAATTCTGAAAGTAAAATTAAATCACTGGCAATTTCAATCTTTTCTCTAACTAGCATAATGTTGCCTATTGGCCCAGAGGTGAGGACTTTTGTATTCTTTGATATTGAAATGTAATCCATAATGAAAGCTGTTGTATTTAATCTGTGCTTCAAGTCTTTTTTATTTTCTGCAAACTAGGTTATGTCATCAGCATAATGTAGATTGTTGATGTGTCTTTCTCCAATCCTAATGTTGCATTCTTCTTCAGGTAGTCTATCTTCTCAAATTACTTGCTCAGCATAAAATTGAATAAGTAGGGAGAAATAATACAACTTTAACACACATCTTTTCTGACTCTAAGCCATGCAGTTCTCCCTTGTTTTCTGTGAACTATTGCTTCTTGGGCTGGGTATGGGTTTCACATGAGTATAGTTAAGTGTCTGGGATTCTTACTCTTCTCAGTGTTAGCCATTGTACTATGAGGATTTTTTGAGGGATCTCTTGCTTCCAAAATCCAAAGAAGCATACCAGGTTGTGTCTCTTTTTTAATTGTAGGAGGTCCAATAATATCAACTAAATCTTAGTTTCTATAGGTATATCTCAATATTTCACAGGTCTATCTCAACATATACAACACTATTGAGCCCCTAGAGATTTTACTATAAGTGGAAAACTTTTTAAAATTTCTTATCAAAGTAATCCCTTACCATCTTGCATATAAATGGTTTGCTAATATATCCAGAATAAGTGATATGCTTTTCTTACTATGGCCAATCAACATGCCATCATCAATATAATGAACCAGTGTAAATTCTTGCGGAAGGGAAATGTAATTAACATCCCTGTAGATTGAATTATGGTGTAAGATTGGATAATTGATATATTTTTAAAATAGAACAGTAAAGATGTCTTACAACGAAGGCAAACTACTTCTAATGATTTTTATGGGCAATCTGATAAATCTACTCTACATTATCTATTCCCCTAAGCCTTTGCATATTTTTCTTCTATGGGAAGCCAAGAAAAAGTTTATCATTTAAACTTCATTTTATTTAGGTCACTGATGCATGGGATGAAAGATGGCCTAATTGGAAATACTATGGATGCAAATCTATATTCCTCCTAGAAAAGCAAAAACATCATCCTTGGAACAAATTGGAGATCAGTAGAATTGTTGGAAAGAACATGGGAAGCAGAATTATCTAATTTCAAAGAGAGTGGTCATAGTTCTCTTGCTCTCTTAGCAAGGGGCCATAGCCTCTTAAATTTAAAGTATCAGGCATTAATTACCTGGATTCCAGAGTGCAAGCCTGAGGTTAAGGTGAGACAGAAGATAAAGCCTTTACTCACAGCTGTAGGGGCTGGGTTTTCATGTGTAAGTCACAGAAGAATGGAGTCTGCCAGAGACAAAAGGAAAGTCACTATTCAGAAGGACTACAAAAATAACTCTCAAATTCACTGCCATTACATGAAATTGACTCACAGCTGACCTTCTAGTGGGTTTTCACAAATTATAAATGGCAAGGAAGGAGATTTTCCATTTTTCTCTTTCAGAGCAGCTGCTGAATTTAAACCATTTGTGTTTCAATCGACAATACAATTTCTTACCCAATGACACATGTTTTTCTTGTTAGGTGCCGTGGAGTCAAACAGATTCACAGTAACTCTATGAAGAACAGGCCTGAATCCTGTCCTATTTTGTGTCATCCTCTTCATCTCTGCTACCCATAAAACCATTGCTTCGCCTCTTTGAGGAACTTCCTCTCTTTCACCAACTCTCCACCTTTCCAAGCATGATATTACTTTCCAAGGAATGGCCTCTCCTATCAATATCCCCAAAATATGTAAGCTGAGTCATCACCAGCCATACCTTTGAGGAACTCTCTAGCATAGGCTCCCTCAAATGGGAGAAAGGAAAGTTACCATTATAAACGAGCTTGGAAAGAAAAGAGATTTCAGCACTGAGGGACACCGCCCACCTAGAATCTGAAGAGTATAACCAGCACCCAGAGTCTGGAGGGTAAAGCTGTGGTCTAGAGAGTTTCATAAAACAGAGAATTACCTTCAAGTTCTGACCTAATGAAATTTGTTTTGCTAGGATACATTGAGTACCTATTATCTCTTCTTTTCCTCCAATTATGTGTGCTGGGAACATCTATCTTCTGCATGTTCCATTATTTTATTTTTGGAATCTGAAAAATCACAAGTTGTTACTTTAAAATAGATGATACAATTAAGGTTGCATAGTGGAATGTACTTGGGGCGGTGGGAGGGGTGTGGGTGTGGGGTGGCATTATGTACCAGGGAGAGAGTGTTTATTTTACTTTTCAAAGAGAGGAGCGAACTGGGGTAGGGGGAGGGCTCAGCAGGGAGAGAAGTGCAGCAATCAATGAATGGAAATCCAAA
>NW_006399955.1:5174482-5175740 GCF_000299155.1 Elephantulus edwardii
AACTCAACTTAAAAATTGCACATTAAAAATTCTGGTATTAAAAAAATAGATGATACAACCTTGCTAGTAGAAACGAAAGAGAACTTGAAATATTTATTGGAGAATGTCAAAGACTACATATAGTGTTCAGCACAGATAAATCTCAACATCAAGAAAATAACAATTTTCATAACTAGACTAATAAGCAACATTATGATGTTGTTATTAGTATGACGTGTAGTGACTAAATGGACAGCAGAGCTGAACCTTGCTCTATCCTGTGCCAGCCTCATCATCTCTGATATTCTTGAGCCCGCTGTTACAGTCACTGTGTCAATCCATCTTTTTGAAAGTTTTCTTCTCTTTCACTGATCCTCGATTGTTCCAAATATAATGCCTTTTTTCTAAGGACCAGCCACACCTAACAACTGGTCCAAAATATGTGAGATGAAATCTTGTTATCCTTGCCTCTGAGGATCACTCTGGTTGCAACTTCTCCAAGCCGTATTTGTTTGTTCTTTCGGCAGTCCATGGGATATTCTGTACTCTCCTCCAACACCTAACCCAAGGTATGTATTCTTCTTCTGAGATCCTTACTCATTGTCCTACTTTCATATGAGTAGAAAGTAATGGAATCAGGAGCACCTTCGTATTTAAACTGACATCATTGGTCCTTAGCTCTATGAAGATGTTGTTGACAACAAAGTTTTCCACTACAACACGTGTTCTGATTTTGTGACTACTTGTACCAAGGGTGTAGATAGTGGATTCAAGCAAGTTGAAATTAGTTAACAATTTCACACTCATCTTTGTCAGGATTTTGCCTACAGGCCTGATGGTGAGAAGTTTTGTTTCCTTGGTGTTGAAATATAAGCTATAATGAAAACTGGAGCTTTTTATCTTCTTCAAGAAGTGTTTCAAGTCCTTTTCAAGGTCAGGAAGCAAGAATGTGTCATCTAAGACACATGGAACAATGGAATAGAATTGAGAATCCGGAGATCAAGCCATCTATCTATGGTCAACTGATTTTTGACAAGGAGATGAAATCAGTGAAATGGGAAAACGACAGCCTTTTTAACAAATGTGTTGGTAAAATTGGAAAAGTATCTGCAAAAGACTCAAGCAAGATCCACACCTCAAGATCCACACAAAAACCAACTCAAGGTGGATGGACCTAGGACTAGGACTAAAATAAAGGACTATAAACTTCATTAAAGAAAAACTAGGAAGAGCGCTAGAAGTCCTAATCCACAACATAAACAGTCTTCCAAGTATCCTG
>NW_006399955.1:5179087-5180368 GCF_000299155.1 Elephantulus edwardii
ATAGATAGCTGGGTCTATTTATGGGTTCCTTATTCTGTTCCATTTGCCTTTGTGTCTGTCATTGTACCAGTACCATGCTGTTTTGGTTACTAATGCTATTGTAGTAGGTTTTGAGGTCAGGGAGTACAATGCCTCCAACCTCATTTTTGTTTCTCAGAAATGTTTTGTTTACCTGATTGGTATTTCATTAAACATGTAAATTGCTTTTGGTAAGACTGTGATTTTCACAGCAGAGTCTTCCTATCCATGAATAGAGCACATTTTTCCATTTCTTTAGGTATTTTATTGTGTCTTGTGGAAATGCTCTGTAGGGTTTTGGGGTTTTTTCCTCTTTTTTTATTATGAAGATTTTTTTCCCTACACTTTTTTTAATTTACATTGTGTTTCATACAATCATTCACATACATTGTGGTTGGGTTTTTTTTGAAGTAAGCTTGATTCATATTTCTGTTTGCCAGAATCTAAGTTCACTAACTAGAATGAATTAATAAATCATTTCTCTGTAAAATAAGAATGAATTTTTGTCTTCATAGTGTTAGTAATTAAAATTGGGAGAGAGAATACAATTACCATTGTTCTTACACATTTATTTTCTTCAGCTCCTCAGAATAAAGATAAGTCTATTCAAATGGCAAATAAAGTGGGAAGAGATAGGGGGAAAGAATAAGAATGTAGTTTTCTTCATATAGTTATTTTGTAACTCTAGTTAGTTTCACTCCCAAGTATCTCAATTTGTGGTTGGCTATTATAAATGGTATTGCTTTCTTGATTTCCTTCTCTGAGTTCTCTTTGTTACTGTAGAGAAATCCTATTGACTTTTGGATATTGATCTTATATCCTGCCACTCTATTAAACTGGCCTATTAACTCTAAGTTTTTTTGTTGTTGAGTCTTTGGAGTTTTCTGTGTACACTCTCATATCATCTCCAAATAGCGATAGTTTAACCATCTTTTTGTCAATCTGAAGGCTTTTTATTTCTTTCTCTTGTCTTATTGCCCTAGGAAGCATTTTCAATACAATGCTGAAAAGAAGTGAGGACAGTGGGCATCCTTGTCTTGTCCCTGTTTGCATGGAAAATGTTTTTAGTCTTTCTCCTTTGAGAAAAACTTTTGGTTTTACATATGTACTTTTCACTATGTTGAGGAAATTCCTTTCTATTCCAATTTTGTTGAGTGTCTTTATCAGGAAGGTGTGTTGGATTTTGCCAAATCCTTTTCTGTATCTATTGCTAAGATCATATGGTTCTTATTTTTTTTGTTTATATGGTGAATTACGTTGATT
>NW_006399955.1:5184638-5185709 GCF_000299155.1 Elephantulus edwardii
TTGTCTTCTAGCTTCCTGACTGTTCCATCTCTTCAGTTCTACTTTTTTTGTCCTACCAGCATGTTTGACACTTCTGCCATTTCAGTCTTCATAGTCTGAATTGCATTTTTGTACTTTTCTGTTATTTCCAGTGCTGTGTTATGTTATCTGTACCCTTTCTGTCTTGTGATGATTTTTTGTTAAATTTCTTGTACCTTTTGTCTATTCTATCAATTTTTCTTCCATCTTTTTTATTTTCATCCATGTCTGTTCAAGTTTCTCCTCATCCACATATTTCTTCTGGACTATTGTCTTTGAAATATTTGCGCTCATATTGAATTCCATTGTTTCTCCCCCTATTTGTATCTTTTTCTGTAGCTTATCAAAACTCCACATCAACATATTTATTCCCGTTCTCTCTCTGGAATATTCATTAGGTCTATGTTTTTAGGAGAAGGGTTATTTTGATTTTTCATGATGGCTGATGTGTGTTGCTGCTTTCTTGACATTATGAGAGTCTTTTCTTAGTCAATATTAGGCTGTTAACTATAAAGCTACCCAGGTTACAGTCATGTTTTGTAAAGCACCTATATGTTTATGCTCTCTTCTTGCAGGCCTTGTGCTGGACAGCAATTTTTCCCCCAAAGTACCTGAGTGACAAAGGAGGAAGCCTGTTGTTACCTTCCGGAAGTGGCTTCTTGCCTCTGTCAAGGAGTCCAGGACCTCCCTGTTGCTTGAATTAATCAGTCCTGCATGGCCAAGCTAGACAGCAGTGCTTTCCCCAAATAACTGGTAGCAACACTATTAGCTCAGCCCTGCTTCCTCCCATTCAGCCCTGCTTCCTGCCACACCACCCTGCTTCCTGCTGCTCAGCCTACATTGTTGTTACATTGTTGTTGTCATTGTGCTGTCAAGTCACTTATAACCCATAAAGGCCCTGTGTACAACAGCTGTGAACCATGCTATATCTTGATAATGAAGGACCCCTGAACCGCTGGTCCTGTTCTGTCCCGAGTGGACGGCGAAGACCCAAGACTCCAAGACACCGGCTTGATGCAACAGCAAGAGATAAGAGGTTTATTGCGGAGCTCC
>NW_006399955.1:5186944-5188442 GCF_000299155.1 Elephantulus edwardii
TCTCCTGGGCAGGATTCCTTGGTCTGCAGAGAGAGAAACAGGCAGAGGGACAGACCAGGGAAATATCTCACTGTAAATTGGATTAGGGCAGGTTTTGTAGTAAGGGTCTTTAGAGAGGGAAGACAAGGACATTCCATTGTGGTCTTCTAGAGAGGGAAGTGAGGGGCACTCCATGGGAGTTGAGACTTTTCACTCCGTTTGTTGACATGTTGATATTCCTTGGATCCTTTGTTCTCCCTTGACCTTGGTCCTGGCCTGACATCCCAGTCTTTTAGGTGAGAAAAAAAGGGTGATGTATTCTTTCTGGCTACTTCCTGCTGAACAGGGGTGAAGATCTGGCGTTCAGAGGCTGGACTGGGATAACCCAGGACCAGTAGCCTGGGGAGAATATGGATATCACAGCAGTTGCTTCAAGTTGATCAATAATTTTATCCTGCGAAGTAAGAATTTAAAATGGCAGGGAACAATTAATGACAATATGAAGAGGTACTTAGGGCTTGGGATCTGAGTGAGGAGAAGAGAATTTTGTTTTCTTGATTTTGAGCTTCAATCCATATTGAAGATTTCAGTCTTTGACCTTCTGTAGCAAATGGTTCAGCTCCTCCTCAGTTTTGGCAAGCAAGGTTGTGTCATCTGCATAATGTAGGTTGTTGATGAGTCTTCCTCCAATATAGATTTAAAAGGTATGGAGATAGAATTCATCCTTGGCATACATATTTTCCGACTGTAAACTATGCAGTGTATCCTTGCTTTGTTCTGAAAATGTCCTCTTGGTCCAAGTATAGTTTCACATAAGTACAATCTTCTGGGATTCCTATTCTTCTCAGAGCTAACCACAGTTTGTGGTGATCCACACAGTCAAATGCCTCTCCGGAGTCAATGAAACACAGATAGACCTCTATCAAAATGCTCTATTATTCTTTATAATGTCCAGATTCTTTAAGTATTTGCTCGGTGTCAGACTCATCAGGTGTGGAGAGAGGATGTAGCCTGACATACAGCTTACCTGATTTTTAATCATGCAGGGTTCCTTTGCTTTGTTTGCACAGCTGTGTCTTTTTCTATGTACAGCTTTAGAATGAGTACAATTAAGTTTTCTTAGACTTTCATTCTTACCAATGTTAGCCATAATTCCTGTGACTCACATAATCAAATATCTATACATAATCATAAATCACAAATAGCCATTCTTGTGGTATTATTTGCTTTCAGCCAAGATCCATCTGAAATTAGTGAAGCAGGTGCCATTTCCTAAAAAAACATGCTTCTGGAAACTCTATGAACTTTGATAAATGTCAATAGTTCTAAAGGGGCTTCAGGTCTTTTGTTTCTAGGGTCGTTATGAGTCATGTTCAACAACATTAACAACATACCTGGTGATATGGCTTTTTATAATTACAGTCCTAATTTCTGGCATTTTTTTGTTGTTATTGTACTATTCTAGTCACATTTTAATAATCTTCAGCAAGATGTTTACTTGCATGTAACATAGTAATAT
>NW_006399955.1:5189254-5198832 GCF_000299155.1 Elephantulus edwardii
CATGTTAATTGGTATCCCCTCATTTTCTAGGGCCTTGGTGTTTGCCAATGTCTTCAGTGCAGTTTGAATTCTTACTTCATTATCATCGGTTCTTGATCAAATGTTACTTCCTGAAATGTTGTCATGCCAATCAGTTGTCTTTGGCACATTGACTCTGTGTATTTCCTCCATATTTTTTTAATTTTTCCAGGATAGTTCAAGATTTTACCCATAGCATGAATCGAAGCTGATTAATTTTAAGAAACACAGTGCATGGGAATGATCTTATGACACACTATGTGAATAGAGAAATGTGTGAAACACCATATACATATGAACAAAACACAATGTGTACAAATTTGTATACAATCCAATAAATAAAACTATTTTTTTAAATGTACAATTAGATTGGAGAAATTTAAAAAAGGAAAGACTATAAATCTCACAGAGATGTAGTGGGTTTAGAAAAGAGTCACTATCTTTGCATCTGTTAGACTGGAACTGGATACCTTAAAGTTGGCAGAGCTGTCACAGAACCAGCCACAGTACTACCTGATATTGACTCGAGGTATTGCTAAGATTTTCTACAGAGGCTTCAGTGTACAGGCACACACTGATTTGTTGAATGAACTCTTTAAGAGTCTGGTGAAAATGTGGAGCTTATTCTTAAAGTTATATTAAAGCTAGGGGCAAAAATCTTTAAAAAGTTGCTTAAAGTCTAAAAATATTTAATATTTTAGATGAAAAAGCTTATATAGATGTTTTCTGTAGATAAGTAACTGTATATTGTACAAATGTAAACATAATTGGGCAATTATGTGCAAAATACTCATCACAACCATTTCCACTGAACAGTTTTACTATAAGTGAAGGATTTTCTGAAGTTGAAATTGCTATTTGCACAAAGTGATGCATTGAAGCAATTCAAGGCTTTCACTCCACTTCACTGGAAATAAGATTCACTATATTAATATAGTTCTCTAGACACTTAAGTAGTGTAAAATTATTCCCCTCAATTACAAATTCTTCTGTCTTTTTCCTTGTTTCTCTGCTATAAGTTTCATTTCAGATACTCCACAAAATATTTGGCTTCATTTGGCATGACAGAAGCAGACCTCTGTGCCTTTCCCCTACCTTTATATGGAGAATATAGCTCTTGCCTTTCTCATAAAGATTTTACGAAGCATAATATTTTATAAAGCAATTTTAAAACCTTAGATGTGAGATCTAACATAAATTAAAATGTGTGTTTTCATCTAAAAATGTATGTATATGTTGTTGTTGATTGTCATCAAGTCAAGCATGGCTCATAGTGACCCTTTGAACAAAAGACCTGAAGCCTTTCTGTAACAATTGTAATTTATCAACATTCATAGAGTTTTCAGAGACATGTTATTTAGGAAGTAGATGCCATTTTGTTGTTGTTGTTGCTGTTGTTAAGTGCCGTCGAGTCGCAGGCAACTCATAGTGACCCTATGAAGGAGAGTCCTTGACGCAAGGGTGCCTTTCATCCTCTCTCCAGGTTCATAGGGTTTCCGGAGGCAAGCTGTTATGGAAGTGGACGCCACTCCTCCTTCCACGCTTGTTCAATTGGGGAGCTCCACCCCACTCTCAGTCCACATTGGGTAGCCAACCATTAACGCATTTGACACATCCGTGTCACAGTGTTCAGCCTCACAGCAACCACAAGTGACCGCGGGACGGCAACTTGTACACCAGGGCTATACGACCTAGAGGAATGTCTGAACAAAAACAATGAAAGACTGGCCTGAGGGCCGCGAACTAAAAATCACCCAACTTTGTCTTGGTCACATCGTTTTTTTTACCATTTTACCCAGGAAAATAACTACCTGGCCAACTGACTTAGCATCTTTCAGTATTGCAACTCAAGACTTGAATTTTCCCCCCCATTCTTTCAGCTTGAGAAATGCCAAGTAAATTATTTTTTTTCTAGCTCCAGAATTTTGCACATTTCATTATAAAACTTTATATTGCCTTCTTGAACTATTTTTTAAAATCTTTTTCATCTTTCTAACTTCAGTTTTTCTCTTTGCTTTATTTTCTTGATGTCCTATTACGATTTGTAGAGTCCCTTCTAACACTCATTAAGTCTTTTCTCTATTTCTTATCTTTGAAATGATTTCTTGCTTTCTTCATCAATGGTGTCATTAGTGTTAACCCACAGTTCATCTAGTGTTTGATCATTAATGTTTAGTGCCTCAACTCTATTTTTTAGATAGTCTTTACATTCAGATGACATGGCCTAGATCATATTTCCATTCTCTTAAACTTGTTTTCATTTTTATCCAGCTTCAGTTTGACATGAGTAATGATGGTCTATTCTGCAACTGATATATACTGGTAGAGAAATGAAATCGACTACACCTATAGGAGCAATCATTAGAGAAGCTCTGTATCCGCAGTCAAAACCAAGCCAGGTGCCAACTATGAAACATCATGATAAATAGAGAAAGAACTGAAGTTGTCAAATATTTTAGCTTACTTTGATCCAAATTCAACACATGTGAAAGCAGCAGTCAAGAAATCAAGTGATGTATTGTGTTGGGATTATATGCTGTCAAGGACCTCTGTAGTGCTAAAGAGAAAAGATATCAGTTTAAACTCTAAGGTGTGCTTATCCAAGCCATGGTATTTCCAATTGTTTTGTATGGATGTGAAAGTTGGATAGTGGATACAGAAAATCAAAGAAGAATTGATTGTTTTTTAGTTATAGCATTGGCAAAGGATATTGAATATATTACAAACTATCAAGATATCACATAAATTCCCATCAGAGGAAGCACAGTCAGGCAAAGAGGTGATATTTCATCTTACATACGTTGAGTCTTTGCCTGGATAAGTAAGTCCCTGGAAAAGTATATCATACCTGGAAAAGTGAAGGGCCAGAAAAGGAAAGAAGACCATCAACAAGATGGATTGATAATGACTATCAACACTGGATTTGAGGACAGAGATTATAGAGATTGTAAAGATTGTCCAGTATTAGAAAATTTTTAAATCTGGTGTACATAGAATCATTAATTGGCATTCACTCAAAGGTATCTCACAATAATAACAACTTTATCTCATAGTAATACTATAGAATTCTTCCTATTGAACTAATAGGTGACTTTTGTTTATTTTTTTTTTTTTAGTAATATAGGTAGTTCAGTAGAAGCAGGAGTGGCATCCACTTCCTTAAACAACATACCTCTGGAAACTCCATGAACTTCAATAACTGTTGATAGTTACAGAAAGGCTTCAAGCCTTTTGTTTATAGGGTCTCTATGAGTTGTGTTCAACTCAATGGCAATCAATAATAACAACAACAACAAAAATAGTAGTTCCAAAATGTATTTATTGCTTTGAGAAAGTATGCTGTTAGGGACTTCCCCAAAGTATGGAGAAGCAATGATGTCAGTTTAAAGACTAAGGTATGCCTGATTCAAGTGATGGTTTTTCAATTATTGTCTATGCATCTGAGCTTTGGACAATGAAAAATGATGATGGAAGAAGAATAAATTTTTTTGAGTTATAATACTGAAAAAGTGTATTAAATATCCCATGAGCTGTCAAACAAACAGATATACCTTAGAGTGCTCCTTTGAGCCAATGACGGCAAAAACTTTGTCTTGCATACTGTGGGCATATTGCTAGGGGTGGTAATTCCATAGAAAGTGATATCGTGCTTGAAAAGACAATGAGTGAGCAGAAAAGAAGGTGGCAGCCTTCAAAGAGTTGTATCAACACAGTGACAGCAGCAATGGGTTCAAGAGTGTTGGAGATGTGGAGGATTCCAGAGGATAGGACAAGGTTCAGATCTGTGGTTCTTAGGATCATTATGAGTCATACTCGACAGCACCTACCAACAACAATGTAAATGGCAACATTTCTTCTATGTCAACCTTATGCCATAAACTGAGCTTTCACAAAGACTAGATTTTTCCTGATAGTGACAAAGTGCATCTAAGCAGTAGGAAACTAGAAAAGCTCTAACAAAAGTGGTGCTTTATACACTCTGAATATCTTAAGTTTGAAAATGTAGTTTTATCTCAGTGTGAAGCTTATGTTAATAACTAGTCCTATTCTGAGGAAACTGCGAGAAGTTTGTAATTGGAAGTTGCCTAATTGTGCGTGGACTAACCTAACTTTTAAGTAGCACAATTCATCTTAGTCACTATTTCGTGTAAATAACAAAATTTCAGTAAAAGAGCAAGTGTCTTTACTTTATGTGTTATCAACTTTGATGCCCTGAATGTATTTTTGTATCTTCAAATGATAGTGCATGTAAACAGCATTCTGGCAGATTCTGATTACAAAATCAGGAAGGCAGAAAAATTCATTTATGGCTAAAAGAACAGCAAATGTTACAATTCTCAATCTTGAGCAAAACAATAATAATTTTACCTAAAGCTATGTTATCCATTGTGGTGGCATATTTTGTTCTCCAAGTAAATTTTTTGTGTTGTTGTTTATTTATTTTCTTACAGGAGGGAAATTTACTCAGCTATCTTCAATTATGTTCTATGTGCTGATTATTGAAATCTTGTCTTTTAAACTAATTATATTAGAACAAGACATTAAACCACAATTGCACATTTTAAAAAATGCTATGAAAACTCCCAGCATAATCCTTGGGGATATGCTTTGCAAAAATTTCCTTTAACTCTTGACAGATAACCCAAAACAGGGTGGAATGGACAACCAGGGTCTTCCACATCACTTTTCACAGTGGAATTCTGCCCATTATCTCCTTCTCATGGTCTTACACGTAATCTTGGACTCTAGAGCCTTTTAGACACAACTTACAAATTTTCATTAAGTGGAGGCTAATAAATGTCATAAACAAAATTTAATATCTCTACTTCAATTATTTTATGATACTCTAAAGTTATTGTTTGTTTGACAAACTTAGAATGAATACATATGCAGATCCAGACTTTCCAATTTAACATGTTTTTCAACCTCACTGGATAAAATGAACTCACAGTCATACAGACTATTGTCTAACATTATAATACAGATGTACTTGAGCGAAGTTTCTTATTAGCTATTCAAATGTAACATGCAGGCTGGATTTTTGGCACGATTACTCCTATGCCCATCTGTCATCATTATTTTGTCTGTTTGGATTGTGATATGCCAAGATGAACTAGGAAAGGTGCCAACAAAGGTCTGAATGAGGGAAGGATCTAGTTTGCAGGACACACAAGCAAACCTTTTTTCCCCCTGCAAATGTCTCTGTCACAGGGAAAAGACCATATGATATTGTTAACTTGGTTAATAATGATTTTTCTAGAGCTTCTCTATGAAAAAACAAAACAAAACAATGTAAAATACCAATTCACGTGGATTCCTACTTTGATGAGTTTCTGTCACATATATATAATCAGACTTAACAATTTCTGTCCTGAATTCCAAGACTACACAAGTGTTTTCTTGTAACCTGTTCATTTCAGGAGAGATTGTGGTCCTATGAAACACCCTGCATTACACTACAGATAGTTGGTTTAATAAGAGGCTAAGAAGGATCTAAAAGAATTTTTTTCAGTATAAATCCATATTTTAAAAAAAGGGAAAACCTATTATGATGAGAAGGTGATACAGATAATAAATAAATAAAATCAAGCCAGAGATGGAAAGAGGAATGCTGATGCTTAATTTCACAGCACATAGATATGAAGCTTTGAGTGACCTAGGAGAATTTTTCAAAGTGTATTTTCATATAGCCAATAAATGCACAATGACTAAATAAGATGGTAAGAGTACTCCCAATAGATTGGGTGCATGGATCCACACAAAAGTTGAGACATGGCAATTGCATTAAGTAGTGATAATGAAACGGACTTGACATCCTCATTTCAGAGTTCAGTCCCATTCATCTGATATAATCATCAAAAACTTATGTCGTAAGTGTGTATAAAGCTGTTGTTGTTCCTGCAATTTTTCATGGCTGGTGAGTTGAGCATGACTCATAGTGATACTGTAAACAACAGATTTCAATCCTGTCCTACCTTGAGCCACCCTCATTATTTCTGATACATTTGAGCCCATTGCTGTAGTCACTCTGTCAATTCGTCTTGTTAAAAGTTTTCCTCTCTTTCACTGTCCTTCCACCTTTTTAAGCATGATTTTCCTCTCCAAGGAAGAGCATCTCTTAGCAATATGCCCAAAGTATGTGAGACAAAGCTTTGGCATCTTTACCTTCAAGGAACACTCTTGCTGCACCTTCACCAAGACGTATCTTTTAGTTCTTTATGAAATCTATGGGCTATTCAGTATTCTTCTTCAACACTAAAGCACAAAGTTGTAAATTCTTCTTCTGTCATCCTTATTCATTGTCAAGCTCTCAGATGCACAGCAAATGACTGGAAAGACTATAGCCTGAATCATGTGTACCTTAGTTCTCAAACTGGCATCTTTACTGCTGAATAATTTGGAGAAATTCCTGACTACAGACTTGTTGTTGTTGTTATGTGCCATAGAATCGTTTGTGACTCATAGGGATTACAGACTTAACCAGTGCAATATATCTCCTGATCACCTGACCACTGATACCTACGGTGTTGATTGTGGACCCAAGTTAGATACAGTTGTTGTCAGTTTCAATCTTTTCTTTATATCATGATGTTACCTATTGGTCCACTGGTGATAATTTTTTCCTTGATTTTGAGACAATCTATATGTTGTTGTTGTTGTTAAGTGCCATCAAGTCATAGGTGGCTCATAGTGACCCTATCAATGAAAGATCTGAACACTTGTATAACTTTCATCATTTCTCCAAGTTCATGGGGTTTCCAGAGGAAAGCTATTTTAGAAGTGGGTGCCACTTCTGCTTCCAAGCTTGTTTTAATTGGGGAGCTCCAACAATCACTGTCCACCATGAGTAACCATTATCACATTTGACACATCCGTGTCACAGTGTTTAGCATCACAGCAACCATGAGTTACCTCTATACAGCAAGTGGACAGAGCAGTGCTATGTGACCTAGAAAAAAGTTTGACCAAAAGCAATTAAAACCAGGCCTGAGGGCCACAGATTAAAGTCACCCACCTTTGGTTTGGTAGCATCTCTTTCTTTCCACTAGGCCAACTGAGATTTTTCATTGTTGTTGTTAAGTGCCTTTGAGTTGTAGACAATTCATAGCAACCCTATCATAGCAATCCTATGAATCTAGATAGGAGGCTATACTCTTTGATCCTCTGCAGCAAATACTTCAAGTCCTTCTCGTTTTCACCAAGCAAGGCTTTTTATTCTGCATAACATAGATTATTTATGAGTCTTCCTCCAACCCTGATGCCATATTCTTCTTCATAGAGTCAAGCTTCTTGAATAATTTGCTCAGCATACAGATTTAATATAGAGAAAAGACACAACTTTAATGCATGTTGTTGTTGTTGTTGTTGTTGTTATGTGCCAGTGAGTCATCTGAGACCCACAGAGAACCCTGTCTTGTCCAGAATCAACCTCATCAATCCCAACTGCCCCAATTACTTTATCAATGCATCTCATCCAGGGTCTTCCTCTTCTGCACTGTCTCTCCACCCTTTTGAGCATGATGTCATTCTCCAAGAACCTGTCACTCCTGTCATGTGCCCAAAGTATGTAAGACAGAGCTTCAAAATCCTAGCTTTCAAGGAGAAACTTGGTTTTACCCTCTCCAAGATAGACCTCTTTGTTTTCTTGGCCATCCATTGTACGTTCAAGACTCTTCTTCAGCACCACAATTTGAAAGCATTGATTCTTCTTCAGTCATCCTCAGTCATTGTCTAGCTCTCTGATACATAGGAAGTAACGGCAAAGACCATCGCTAGTATTAGGTGTATCTTAGTCTCTAGACTGACATTATTGCTTTTCAGTACTCTGGAGAGGTCCATCACAGCAGATTTTCCAGATGCAATTTGTCTTTTTCTTTCCTTACTGCTGGTGTTAAGAATGTTGATTGTGGAGCCGAGCAAGCTGTAATTGTTAACAACCTCAATCTCTTTTCCAACTATCACGGATGGTGCTGCCAATTGGCCCAGTGTTGAGGATCTTTGTTTTCTTTTATTATTACATTATTATTGTTATTATTATTATTTTATTATTAATTTCAACAAAAATTTACAGAAACTTTGGATCTCCATTCATTCATTGTTGCACTTTTCTCCTCCCCCTGCCCCGTACATGCCCCTCTTTGAAAAGTAAAAGAAAAATTCTTTCATTGTTTTACAATCTCTTCCCCCAGGTCCACTCCACTATGCAGCCTTTGCTCTGGACTCCCATCATGACAAAAAAACCTAATCACATATCCCTTTGAAACAGTTTTATACCTCAGCTGTTTCAATGCAGTATACATTATTGAACCATCTTTCTCAGTCTCCCCTCCCAACCCCGATGTCAGTCCTGTTTTACAACAGTGGCACCATGCAGTATTTGTCCTTTTGTGACCGAGATACTTCACTCAGCATAATGTCCTCCAGGGTCACCCATTTTGAATAATATTGCATGAGTTCTTTGTTTTTCAATGCAGTGTAGTATTCCATTGTGTGAATATACCACAGCTTCTCTATCCATTCGTTTGTTGATGGGCACTTAGGTTGTTTCCAACTCCTTGCTATTATAAACAAAGCCGCGATAAACATGAATGTGTATAGATCTTTGTTTTCTTGATGTTGAGCTTTAATCCATATTATAGACTACAGTCCTAAACCTTTGCAGCTAGTGCTTCAGGTCCTCTTCAGTTTCAGCAAGCAAAATTGTTTCATCTGTATAGCATAGGTTGTTGATGACACTACCTCCAATCCTGATGCCACATTCCTCCTCATAAAGCCCTGATTCCTGAATGATCTATTCTTCATATAGACTGAAAAAGTATGGAGATGGGATGCATCCTTGATGCACTCCTTTCCAAATATTGAACCCTACAGTTTTGGCATATACCTTTCTTATTTTTAAACCATGTGGGGTTTCCTATCTCTTTTTTAATAAAGCCTTTTGATCGAGATATAAGTTTTTCATGAGCACAATCAAGTGTTCTGGGATCCTCATTTTTCTCAATGCTACCCCTATTTGGTATGGTGTACACAGTCAAACGCTGCGATAGTCAATACAACATAAATAGACTTTTTCTCATATTCTTTGCTTTCAACTAGGATCCATGTAAAATTAGCATAGATATCCCTGGTGCAGGCCTCTTCTAAACCCAACTTCAGACAGTTCTTTGCCTGTATAGACTTATTAGACATTTTTAAATAACCGTCAGCAATATTTTGGTTGCATGCTATATGAATGACATTGTTTCATAAATTTCACACTCTTCTGGATCACTTTCTTGGGAACAGGAATAAACATGGGTCTCTTTTCTTTAGTCCCCCAGATAGATGTTCTCCAAATTTCTTAGTATAGACTAGTGAAGACGACCAGGTTTGCATCTGTTAATTGAAACATGTCATTTGTTATCCCATCAGTTCCTGAGGCCTTATTTTTAGCCAATGCCTTCAGTCCAGCTTGAACTTTCCCCTTCATTATCATTGTCTCTTGATCATATAGTACTTCTTGAAATATTTCTATGTCAGTCAACTTTCTTTGGTGCAGTGATTCTATCTATTCTTTCCAT
>NW_006399955.1:5203937-5205089 GCF_000299155.1 Elephantulus edwardii
CTCACTGTCTCTGATACACCTACACCCATTACCCCAATCACACGATCAATCCATCTCATTGAGAGTCTTCCTCTCATGCACTGTCCCTCCATGCTACCAAGCAACATTCAAATCACTCTTCTAACATAAGAAATCAATAAATAAGTATTACATCTCTAAACGGCACCCAACAACAACAACAACAATATCAAATCAGGCATGTGAATATTACATTTATAGATCCAGTTGAAACCTGTAGCAGCATGGCAGAATGGGGTCCTTGGTGGGTGCTGCAATATTATAGCTAAGACCCACAATTGGAATGGAGGGTTAACATCCTGGATGTGGATATTAAGTTTACGACAGTGTCCAGCTGGATCTTTGATGCTGGTGTTCCACACAAAACTCAGCAAACAAGGGATAGTGTTGTCTCAAAGTCTGACTTCCAAGCTGATACTGTTCACAATAAAGGGCCCAACCAACAAGGGGTATTGTTGGGAAAAATATAGGGTAGAAATATGAAACAATACAAACTCTATTAAAATTAAAATATAATTATGTGACATTAAACTGTGAGGAACTGTTTCCAGGGGTATATGCAGATGGACAAGAATTCTGGAAGAACCAAACTTTGGCTTAAGGACATGATGGTCAATCCACGAAGAAAAACTATGTCCATTTTTAAACTCACCATAATTTTTTATTCCCAAATAGACTCTAGAATACTAAAATATCTATTTTAATTTCCTATTTGAATTAGGAAACTAACTATCAGAACTGAGTAGTTTCAGTAGAGAAGGCAAACCTAGAGCCAGTGGTGAAGGTTTTTGGGATGGTTCCCCCCACTATTAATTATTTCCTCCCCAATTATCAGGTAAATTTTAATTTCTTCTACATATTGTACTAAAATAAGCAAAATGTAAAACCAGATGAATCAAAAAAATTTGGAAAAGAATTCACTAACAGGACATTACATTTCTTTTATAATCTTATGTATTTTAGCCCATGAATTTAAAACATTATTTTGTGAAGGAATTAAAAGAGATTGCTAAAAATGTCTAGGATATCTAAAATGATATTTTAATAACCTAATGCTTCCATAAGAGATAACATAAGCAATGAATTTAACAAAAAATATATTCTCTTAAAATGTACGAACCTTTATTTCCACAA
>NW_006399955.1:5206033-5208230 GCF_000299155.1 Elephantulus edwardii
TTATAGATCTGTAATTCCTTCAATTCCTGAACAAGGGTTTTCATATAATATTTGGTATAAAGTTTGGCTTCCCATACATGGAAACCATTCAAATGCCCAATCACAGTTGAATGGATGAGAAAGTTTGGTACATTCACATAATGGAACACTACACAGTATGCAGAAATGAAAATTTTGAAAATCACTACTGAACTTGGGAGGGACTGGAGAGCATTGTGCTAAGCGAACTAATTCAATCCCATAAGGACAAATACTGTATAAGACCATTATTGTAGAAATATAAAGATAACAGGTAAAAAAAGTATGCGTCTCCAAGGGGGGAGAGGGTAGGAGCAGAGGGATGAGGATGGGCAGAGAATTGATCATAGGGTAAAACATTTGATGGGTAGAGGGAGAGGTGGGTAAAGGAAAGGGAAAGATCTGATGAGAAAAATAATGTATATGAACTTTGTAAACAAACCAGTATAAAATAAAAATTTTGTTTAAAAAAAAACTAGGAAGCTAGAAATCCAAATTCAGGAGATGGCTGTTTAACTGTCACTGGGGGTGGAAAGTACTTCAGCATCTATGGGTACCACATTTCCTGGAGACTTCCTTATGTCTTAGCTTTCTCTGGTCTTGAGCAGCTTCATCGTGCAGGGTTCTAGGTCCCAAAAGACACACCTACTCTTGGTGGTTTTTATTTCTTGGTTCTTAAAAGATCCCCTTTTCCTGACTCAATTCTCTTCTTTTTTTTTTATTTCAAGTGCGATAAGCAAACATCATAGGCAACACTGTAGGAGAACTACCTTTACATCTCATTAAGGCTGTGATGGGATTAAGGAGTGTTGCATTCCACCCTTTATTCTCCTACAACTATTTCATTCATCAGATAGATCATGGGTGATCATTATATACTTTTTGTATCATATCATTATATATGTATATTTTATGGAAACATAATTTACACTATGACAGAAATTAAGAAAGCAAATTCTTTAGGCCAGACAGAACCTAGGGTCCTATTGGTGGATGTCAACAACTTGATACTTAAAATTGCTACTGGGACCTCTGCCTTCTTAGTGATAAGGAGTTGTGCTGTCAGCCTAAAGGAACTAGATTCAAATTCACCTGCAGCTCCATAGAAGAACAATAGCCAATCTCCTTTAGTGTAATTTACGGCTTCTGAAAAATCACTGGACAGTGAACAGTGAACTAGTAGTCTATTCCAACTCAATGGTACACAACAACAAACAATATTATATATATTGTTTGTGGGGTGTGTGTGTGTGTGTGTGTTTACACACACATAGAATGGATTGATCCTCTGTTAGGCTAGATTATATGAGGAGGAATGTGGCATCAGGATTGGAGGAAAACTCACCAACAATATGCATTATGCAGATGACACAATCTTGCTTGCAGAAAGTGAGGAGAACCGGGGGCATATGCTGCAGAAGGTCAAGAACTGTAACCTGAAACAGAGCTGGAAGATCAAAACCAAGAAAAAAAGAAAGATTCTTGCCACCAGGCTGATGGGCAGCATCACGATAGTTGGTGAAGAGATTGAGATTGTTGACAGCTTCCGTTTGCTTGGCTCCACAATCAACTCTTGGTACCAGCAGCCAGAAAATCAAAAGTTGAATTGCCTTTGTAAAATTGGCTGTCAGGGACTTCTCCAGAGTGCTAAAGAGCAATGATGCCAGCCTGGAGACTAAGGTTTGCCTGATCCAGATCATGGTCTTCACAATTACTTGCTATGCATCAGAAAACAATGACTAAGCATGATAGGAAGAAAAATTGATGCCTTTGACTTGTGGTGCTGGAGAAGAGTATTAAATATACCATAGACTGCTATGAAAAGAAACAGTTTTGCCCTAGAGATGGTGAAATCCAGCTGCTCCTTAAAGGCAAGAATTCAGAAGCTCTGTCTGTCATACTTGGTCAGGTTGCAAGAAAGGACAAGTCCTTTGAGTGGGACGTTATGTTTGAGAGGATGGAAGGACAGCACAAAAGAGGAAGACCCTGTATGAAATGGATTAACTCAGTGACTTGCGAAATGGGGGCTGGTGTAACAGAGACAATAATGTTGGCTCAAGACAGAGCAGGGTTTAGAGCTGTTGTACTACGAGTAGCAAAGGACTAAATGCACAGAACAAAAATAACAATGTGCATAGGATTGTACGGTATAAACAAATATAAATAAGATATGTTATCA
>NW_006399955.1:5218630-5219888 GCF_000299155.1 Elephantulus edwardii
AACCATGCACCTTAGTATTCACCAGCTATCCTATTAACATTTTTCTCATTTTGTGTTTACAATCAGTCTCTTCATATTAGAAAGGTCCTTTAGGATAGATATTTGCCTATTTTGTTTATAATAGGGAGCTCTGGTGGTCTAGTAGGGTTGCACTGCCAGCCCAAAGGCAAATGGTCCAAATCCACCAGCTGCTTCATCAGTCTTTTCCTATGTGATTAATCACCTCTGAAAACTCTGGGGAGTTCAATCATAAGTCAGTTACAATTTGATGGCACATAAAACCACGAAAACAATATTCTGTTTATTATTACTTTCTCCTAGATCAGTGCCTGGCACAGAGTGGAAGCTAAATAATTATTTACTGAATGAGTAATTAAGGGAAAACAGTAAGTGAATCACAGTGAGTTCTATGAAGGAAAATATAAACTAATTAACTTGACAGTGATGCTTCCATACGAAGACAAGGCTAAATTTAAAAAATCCACATACATGAATAAAAAACTTATCAAGGAGAAAGTTGATGAGATCAGCAATAAAAAAGCACGAAGAATGTTCAACGAAAAACCTTCCAGCACTCTATCCATGAGAGGAGCCTTTGCCAAAGACATCAAGGTTTTCTAACCTCACTAGTGTGATAATGATCTAAATGTGCCATGAACTTTTAGCTCCAAGTTATGAATAGTAAGTAAGTTTTTGTAAAGGTTCTTGTTCTCCACCTGTCATCAAGTAAACTCCTGATTCCCCCCTGCGGTCTGGTCATATGGTAAAACTGATCACGTGGTTAAGAGTTAATTTTATGCATTGTCTTTAGTGGGATCTGACACCCATTGGTGGGTCAAATAGTAATCTTTAATGTGAAATATTTAAACTGTGAGAACTATACCTTCATAGGACTGCTTCGTTTTGCCAAGTCTCCCAAGTTTTGGCCTTTGAGATGACGCAGTCTTCCAACTTTGCCATCTTTATGTAACAAAAATATTTGAGTTTTATTTCCATGAAAAGATTGTGCCTTACACATGTTCCAGCTTCCACAGACTTTACTGTATATATTATTAGTATTGAAAACAGTTGACCTTAAGTAGATTATGCTTCATAATGTGAGTGTCTCTTAAGAGCAAAATATGCAGCTTAGTGTGGAAAAAGAATACTCCTTGAAACTCTGTCAGAGTTGTCAATCTGTATCCTAAGCTACCAATTTTGGTCTTATAAGCCCCACAATCATGTGAACTAATATTTGAAAAGAATTTCTTTATATATA
>NW_006399955.1:5221388-5223241 GCF_000299155.1 Elephantulus edwardii
GTCAGTTATGAGTCTCAGGCAACTCAATGATACATAACAATTACAACAACCTTCAAAGAGCTTAAAAAAGCAACTGACTATGTATACTGTATACTGTGTCCAGCTCATTATCTTTTGACCTTTGATTCTTGATCCAGCAGTGCAGTTTAAGCTAAAAAGTAGGCTCTTCTAGTCATTATGTTAGTTCCCTCTGGTCCCCAGCTACCTTAGCCACACACACAGTCTTACAAATCATCAACAGCTGTGGGACTAGGATACAGAGTGCTTCCCACATTGAGCAGCAAGTCTTGAGTGAGATTGCAGTAAAACTCTTGTGAGAGCGAGATTCTGGTGGCATGACACTAGTGATGGTGGTAGAGAGATGTGGCATTGCTGCAAAGAAACCATGGCAAGGTATAACGAAAGGAGCCCTGAGATAAAGGCCACAATTAAAGGTTTCTCTGTGCTTGCTGGATGATGGAAGGAAAAGCTGACAGCTGAACTGAAACTGGAGCTGGGATTAATTGAGGAATTGTGCCTTTGAACTGCTAGGCTAAAATCTGGATTTGCATTGGGTGATATTCTTTGTCTTGCTCACTCTCCAACTTATTTCCCTAATAAACCCCACTCTCAGTACCACAACTTTGAGCAAAGGTTGTGAATCAACAATGAATGTTGCACCAAATAATTGGTGGCAATAGGTATAGGAGCATGGAATGTGGCATGTCTGATCCAGCAGCTATCTGTTTGTTACTGTGGATATTATTGATGGGGACAGTTTCCCTTTATTAGGCTGGTTTACTTGGCCACTGCCACCCTCACATTGCATCGGCTCTTTTCACAAGCAGTCTTTGTTTGACTTACTGATTTGCATTTGTCAATCTCTGAAACTGTGTAGATAAGGAGACACTGATTCTCAACTCATAGCTTTTGGGACTAGTCAGCCTCAAATATGTCAGTGATTTCCTTTATAGTAAGTGAGTTCTATGAGACATTGCAATAAATTACAGAAGTTGAAAACAGGAGGAAGATTAGTGAAGGGAGAAGTAGTAGTTTTGCTAGAAATGCTGAAGTAGTACAACGATTTGTTTACATTGGACATTTGGGACATCTTTGCCCCTCCAACGCCACACTAACCATCTTTATGTTGATCTTTGTTGTTGTGTTGTTATGTGCCATCAAGTCTCTTGTGATTCATAGCAATTCTATGAACAAAAGCCCTGAATCCTGCTCTATCTTGATTCAATTTAATTGTGCCTGACCCACCTATAATCATTACCCCAGTCACTGAGACAATCCATTTCATACATGGTTTACCTCTCTTGTGCTGTCTCTCCACACTTAAGCATGATGTCCCTTTCCAATAACTAGTCCGTCCTTGCAACATGCCCAAAATATGTCAGATGGAGCTTCAAAATCCTTGTTCCCAAGAATCGGCCTGGTTTCACCTTCTTGTATTAATTCGTATCCAAACGTTGCTCAGAATCTCTGCATTTTACCAATTTGATAGTGTTCATTAAAAAATTATCTGAGTTTTAATAATCTTTTATATACAAAAAGTTTTTCTCTTTTTACTAAATCCAATTATCTTTTTTCTGTATTTTTTTTGTGTAATATTTAAGATACTGTCCAATCTAAAGTCATGAAGATTTCTCCTTATGTTTTGCTCAAACAGTTTGTGTGTGTTTCATTTTAGCTCTTATATTTATGTACTTAATCAGGTTTTAATTAGTTTTTATAAATTATGTGAAGATGTGAGAACTTACAAAACACATGAAACAAAAGTTGATAGAAAAAAATAGAGAAATAGACAACTGTAGTAGTATTTGGAGATTTCAACATCCCATTTTCAACAATGTAACAAATAGATAAAT
>NW_006399955.1:5224019-5236150 GCF_000299155.1 Elephantulus edwardii
GGTTTGTTCTCAAAGATATACCACATGTTCTGTTACAAATAAAGTCAGTAAATATAAGAAGATTGAAATCCTATAGAGTAATATTTCCAATCACAATAGAATAAAAATACAAATAAATAATAGAAACACTGGAAAATTCACAAATATGTATAAAATAAGCAACTCTTTTGACTCAAAGAAGAAATTACAAGGGAAATTATAAAGTAATTTGAGACAAATTAAATGGAAATTCAGTACATCAAAACTTAAATCATTCAGTAAAAGAAGTGCTAAGAGGGAAAAGTCCATGTTCACATAAAAAAGAGTAAAACTTACTAGGAACATTCTCTAGTGTTTTATTGTATCTTACCAAAACTACAAATAAGTGAGTAAATGTAGCCCAAAATTAACAGAGGAAATAGTCAATAGAAGCAAACCCAGAGAGGATCCAGATGTTAGAATTATCAGAAGCAATTATGATAAACTAGACAGACTTCAGCAATGAACCTGAGTGTTTCAGAGATGATGAGTATGGCACAGGATATGCCAGGGTTCAGGTTGGCTGTTCATAGGATCACCATGAGACGTGTACTCAACTTAATGGCACCTAACAACAAAAACAACAACAGAAAAACACCTGTTCATAACCTCTGCTCCAAAGATACAAGAATACAAGGATAATAGACATGATACTTCAATTAATAGTTTTAAAAGAAAAGTTGAGGAAGTACTTCAAGCACTGACTAGAAGAAGAAACAAGATTGAAACATTGAGTAAGGAGAACAAAAAACCAGAAAATTGTAAAAATTGTAAAAATCAAAGCCCAGACATCTTCAATAGCTATCCACAGGATGTAAGAACAGGGAACTTGGGAAGATGAACAGCAGAAGCAGCAGCAGTGTTATCCAAAGCAGCTGAAAAAGTCTGACCTCCCTCCTGGTCCTTGTGTCTACACACCCGCATTACTCACCATGCTGTTTGTGAGTCATGTTTGCACCCATGCCTCAAGTCACACCCAAGTCAAATTATATTGTATCTAGAGGTGGATCAGATCATTCTTCCCTGAGCATGCAGACTTTATCACAATTGACCTGCAATCACCCACAGATTTAGAGACACTACTCATGTCCTATTTCACATTTCAAGGCACTGGTTACCAGCCAGATAAGCAGAAAGTCTGAACTCACTAGGCACTCTGACACCAATTTTTTAGGGGGGCTGGCAGATGGACTGTTCCAATGTGTTTGTTTTCTATTTCCTATTGCATGAATATTTATTTTATATAAACATTCACTTGTTTTATAGTTTGTTCTTATGGGTAGAGTATTTGTCAGCTCTCCTGGGGTGACTTGTGTATTGTTGTGATGCTTTTTTTTTCCAAAATAGTTTCTTTATATGTGCTTTGTTATTTATCAATTGCTCTTATTATGAATATGAATTTGATGTACGGGATGACTTCTGTTACTGAGATACTAAAAGCTGTCACAATTGTTTCAAACAGCAGGGTCATCCATGATAGACAGGTTTCAGTGGAGCTTCCAGACTAAGACACAGGATTGGCAAAAAACTTCTGAAAAGAAGTCTTTTGATAAACCTAAAGATAGCAAAAGGATATTGTTAGATTTATGCCAGGTGAGCACCTTGAGTTGGAAAGGACTCCATGAATGAGGAGAAACAGCTCCAAACATCCACTAATAATTGGAACGTGGAATGTGCAAAGTATGAACCTAGGAAAATTGAATGTAACAAATAAAATGAAATGTATATAAATTTGAAACTCTGCCATTAGTAAGCAGATTTCAGCTAAGATTGGCCACTCTGAATGAGACAATCATAGGATCTATGATATCTGGGAATGACAGATGGAAGAGGAAGAAGGACATATTCAAAGTAAAAAGGAATATTTCAAGATCTATCTAGAAATGCAATGCTTATGAGTAATAGGATATTTTCCATAAGCATTAAAGAAGATGTGTTAATACAACCATTATAAAAAACACACACTAGTCACTAAATCCGAAGATGAAGACATTGGGAACTTCTACCAACGTTTGCAGTCTGATCTTGATTAAGCATGCAACCAAAATGCATTAATAATAACTTAGGAGTTGGAAACAAAGGAAGGATTAGTTGTTAGAAAATATGTCCTTGATAACAGAAATGAAGCTGGAGATCAAATGACTGCATTTTGTATTATCAATGATTTATTCAATTATTTATCATAAACATCCTTAAAAATATAACTGTCAATTTTACACACAGACCTCACCTGATGGATTAAACCAGTTATCAAATTGACTAGATTTGTGAAAGGAATGATGAGGAAGCTCAATATCAGCTATCAAAACAAGATCAGGTACTAATTATGGAACAGACCACCAATTACTCATTTGCAAGTTCAAATTTAATCTGTTGAAAATGAAAAATCCATGAAAGCAAAAATAAGTTTATGCAAATTGTATTTAAAAACTATCTCAAGAATAGATTTGATGCATTGAATACTAAAGACTGAAGACCAACTGAGTTATAGAATGACATAAAACATATCCATCAAAAAAGCAAAAGGTTAGTGGAAAGATAGGAAAGAAAGAAAAGACTAAACTGGACATCAGAATATATACTGAAACTTGTTCTAGAATGGAGAGAGACCAAAATGAAGAAAAGAAATGCTGAAGTACGAGAGACAAAGGGAAGATTTCAAAGGGCAACTCAAAAAGACAAAGCAAAAAAGTAAAGAAAAAGAGGCAAAGAAAAGCATTATAATAAAATGTACAAAAAGTTGAAGTTAGAAAACTGAAAAAGAAGAATCACTTGGTATTATTGAAGTGGAAAGAACTGAAAAACAAATTTAGGCCATGATTTGCAATACTGAAGGATGTTATAGGCAAATTCTTGAATGATGGTGGAAACATAAAAAAAAAAAAGATGGAAGCACAATTTGATGGGTGAAGGGAGGGGTGGGTCAGAGAAATGAAAAAAAAAAATCCCGTCTGAAAAGCAGTGTATATAAACTTTGTAAGTAAACTAGAATAGAATATTTTATTTAATTTTTTAAAAATTGAAAGAATACACAGAATACAAATACACAGAGTATTACACCAAAAATATTTGATAGGCTTAAGCCTATCATTACACTACCATTACACTAACCATTACAAGAAGTGGCATAAAATGAAAACCCAATGATAATTACAGAAGTTTAATCTGCACTAAAGGCATTAGCAAAAACTAAAGCATCAGGAATTGATGGAATATCAATTGATGTATTTCAACAAAGAGATGCATTTCTTGACATGCTTACTAGCCTAAACCAAAAAATGTGAAATATATCTCACCAGTGGAGTGGAATAGATCCAGATTCATTCCCATTTCAAAAAGGGGTGATCCAACAGAATTTTGAAATTATTAATCGACATCATTAATATCACAAAAGAGCAAAATCTTGCTAAAAATTATATAAAACAGCTGGAACAGTCTATCAACAGGGAACTTCCTGAAATATTAGTTGAATTGACAAGAAGTCACAGAATGAAAGATATTATTGCTGACATTGGGTTGATCTTGGCTAAAAACAGAAAGTACTAAAATATATTTAGTAGTAAAATATCCAAAGGTATTCATATTAACAAATCATGGATAGCATTAAGGAGAATAAGAATTTCACATTTAATTGTGCTTCTGTAAAAGCTATGCATAAACTAAGAAGCAGTTGTCTGAATGGACCTAAAGAAGACTGCATGATTTAAAATCAGTAAAGGAGTGCATCAGCATTGTATCTTTCTACATACCTATTTAATAATCATGTTGAGCAAATCATTAAAAAAACCTGGACTATATGAAGAAGAAAGAATGTGGTGTCTGGATTGGAGGAAGACACATCAAAACATGCATTATGCAAATAGTACAACCCTGCTTGCTGAAAGTAAAAAAGAATTGAAGAACTTGCTGCTGAAGAACAAAGGCTATATCTTTAATATGGATTTTTTTTCTCAACACCAAGAACACAAAAATACCACTAGACCAACCAATAGGAGACCTCACTTAAATGAAGCAAAGATTGCAGTTGTCTATAATTTCATTTCATTTCACTCTGATCCACAGTCACTGTCCATTAAAACTCTAGTCAAGAAGTCAAAGGCGTGTTGCATTGGAAAAATCTGCTTTCAGAGACCTTCTTAAGGTTTTTAAGAGCAAGGATGCTACCTTAAAAACCAAGGTAGACTTACTTGCTCCAGTCATGGTATTTTCAATTGCTTTGTATACGTCTGAAAGTTAACAATGCATAAGAATGACAGAACTGACACCTTTGATCTGTGGTGTTAGAGAAGAGAACCGATTATCCTGTGGACTGCCAAACGGACAAACAGTATGTCTTGGAGGAAAGGCAACCAACGAGCTGCTTAGAGGCAAGCTTGGTGAAACTTTCTCTAACATACTTTGGCCATGTTGCTGGGAGGAGCAAGCTCTTGGAGAAGGACATAATTCTCAGAAAGGTGAAGAGTCAGAGAGAAAGACTTTAAACGAGATGCATTGAAACAATTATTATGACAACTGGCTTGAGCATGTTGGAGATCATGAGGATAGGGTAGGTTAGGATGAGGGTCCTATGTCTCTCATAGTGTTCTTGAGTTAAAGTATACTTGACATCACATAAAAGCAACAACATAGCTCCTTTTCTTTTCTGCTGATAGCTTGCTGTATGGCTTGTGTTCACCCCTGTTTTTCCAGGGATCCTGTACTCCTATTACCTCTTCTTTCTTTTTTACTTTAACTCTTTTGCATGGCCTGCCTTTCACTAGCTGTGCCTCTGTCTTATTACCTTAATAAACCTTTTTCAGTTGTTTAGCTACAGAAGCTTAGCAGTGTTTAAATGGTTTCTTAGGTCTTGTTTAAATTCTGACTGGATCTTTTATTCAGGGCCACCTACCTATAAACAATAGATTATCAAGAAAAAGAGAGGAATGTGTTTTCTATTGATTATGCAACTCTTATCTTTCATGCCTTTTGGTAACTAGATGAAATCAGCCACTATCTGTTTTTCCTAGTCCCCAAACAAAGTGTATAATTCTTCTAAAGTTAAAAATATAGGCATAAATAACTGGCCTCCAGTTGACTGCATCCATTTTTTTTCGGAGAGAAAGAAAGAACAACTTTATTATAAGTATTAAAGCATTAAATCACCTACAGAGAGACAATCAAGCACTGTGGAAACTAACTTATGGACTGCAATCCCAGCAGACATCAGAAGATCCAATTCTGTGCCAGAGTGTAGAGTCTCTGCTGTAGGTAGTTTAAGAAGCTCTATTACTGCTTTGGAATCTGACTGGCCTTTGATGAAAATCATTTTTGTTCAGCCACATTAGTTTTCCATTATCTTTCTGTGGGGCTTGAGAGGCAAGGTCTAAACAAAAAAGAAAGACAATCACACGTCCTTATTTGCCCCAGCATTTTAAGATTTGAAAATACCTTCCTCAATAACAAATGTACAACAGCGGGCTGCAGATAGGAAGTGCAGCTTTTCTTCAGATCTACAGAGAAAGATGTTCATCCAAACTTCTGTTGGAAACCTGCCCTTCCCACACATCATTAGAGACAGCCTAGCGGTAACAGTCTTCAAAGCTAACACATTAATAGCTACACTACAATTATTATCTCAAGTTTTCCTTCAGTTGTTTCTTCAAACACTGTGTTCCTGACTGCAAAGATTACTGTGCTCTCAGAAAATGGTTCAGCCAGTAAATATAGGCACTGTTCACAAGAGAAAGGCTAGTAAGTTACACAGCTTAATTTGAATCTCTAGTTGAAAATGGAGCAGAGAGCCAGCGAGGTAGAAAGCATTTTGAGAAATATAAAAAATTTAAATAATTATTATGCCCAAAGAAACAAAATCTCCTTTAAAAAAGGAAAAAGAAATAGACTATGTTCAAAATACTTTTCATCATGGCTTCATGGATCAATATTTTGCACAATTTTCTTAATATCCCTCATTAGATATCCCAAAACCTTTCAGGCTCAACATATAAAACTGGAACTCAACATTACTTTTCACCAGTAATCTGTATCTTTGGCTACAACTTCACTTTATTCTAATTAATGGAGCTACAAGTTATTTATACTAGAAGCTTGGCAGTTGTTCCAGATTCTTCTCTCTTCCTCATTAGCCACTAGTTCTAGTTAAACACATAAAAATTGAGAAGCCTGTACACTGAGACAGTGTTTGCTTATTTACACTTCACTTTCTCTATTTAACAAGCAATAAAGAGTATAAAGAGTATATACAAAAGTTTAGGAATGGAAGGAAGGAGACTCAGCTGTCTGAGGCCTCATTATTTCTTTCTCAAAGTTGTGCCAGAAGAGTGATACTCAGTGCATGCCACATATAATGAATGATCACAAATAGTATAGCTTCAGATTTAATGTTGACTGCCTTGCTGAACAGTCAGCAGTTTGAAGCCACTAGTTATTTCATGGGAGAAAGATGGACCGTTTGCTTCTTTAGGAATTATAACTCCAGAAACCTGATGGAAGTATCACCATGAGTCCACACCAACTTGGAATAGAGTTTGGTTTTTGTATATTATTTGTCTAGTACAGAAACCGTGCCAACATTCAAACATTACCTTATTAATGTAAAGATAAATGTATGTTGTGACCAAGTTATACACATTTAGGCTGCTCTGAAGGACTTGGCAAAAAAATAAAGCCTCAGGAATGGATGGAATACCAATTAACATATTTCATTAAACAGATGCGTCCTGGACATGTTCACCAGGTTGTATCAAGAAATCTTGTTGATTGTTGTTGAGTCTAGTACAATCCATAGTGAACCTATGAACAAAAGACCTAATGCCTTTCCATAATTGTTTTCTCCAAGTTTATATAGTTTCCATAGGCATGTGGTTTAGGAAGTGGATGCTGCTCCCGCTTCCAAACCTGTTTTACATCTGGGAGCTCCACAAAACACTATCAACATTGGGAGACCATTATAGTATTTGATACCCCAATGGCACAAGGTTTATCATCACAGCAAACCCAGGTTACCTCAGTACAGCAAACTGTTGAAGAGTGATGTAGACCATAGTAGAAGAATGTTCTTCCAAACATAATAACACTAGTCTCACTTAGCAATGGTAAATTGTTATCAAGTCAAATACGACTCATAGTGATCCTATGAACAAAAGACCTGAACTCTGTTCTCTAATTAACATCATTTCTGTATGACTATAGAGTTTATAGAGTTTCAAAAAAAAAAAAAAACACACAAAACATTTGATTTAGGAAGTGGATGACACTCCTGCTTCCAAACTTTAAACCATCTGGAAGCTCCTCCAAACACTGTCCATGATGGGTAACTATTACAGTATTTGACATGACTATGGCACAGTGTTCAGCATCACAGAAACTCCTAGTTATTCACTACAGCAAATAGGCAAACAACTGTTGTACCACTTAAAAAATGCTCTTTCTAAAATTAATAAACTTTGGCCTGCAGGCCCAAGGATCCTACAGCATTTTAAACACACACCCTAGAGCCGGCCTCTGTTCCCTGGTTAGCCAAAAGGAGCCAAAGGACAACTGACACTCATTTGTGGAGGGGGAAAAGAAAACCCAGAAACAACTACCTGGCCAACTGATTGGAAGAGTTCAGTATTTATTACCGTTCCAAAAGAAGGTTATCTGATAGATTGTGGAAATTATAAAAAAATATCACATGCAAGAATAATCCTGCTGTGGATTATAAAAAAAATGACTGGAACAGTACATTGACAGAGAACTACCATAAATACACCGTGGTTTTAGAAGAAGTCGTGGCACTAGAGACATTATCTCCAATGTCAGATGGATCTTAGTAGAAACCAAAGAGTGCCACAGTAATGTCTATCTGTGTTTCATTGACTATGCAAAGGCATTTGGGTGGATCACAACAAACTGTGGCAAACATTGAGAAGAGGAATCCCAGAACACTTAATTGTGCTCATGTGAAGCCTATACTTGGACCAGGAAGCAGTCTTCGAAACAGAGCAGGGAAACACTTCATGGTTCAAAATAAAAAACGGAAGTGGCTCAAGGATGTGTCCTATCTCCAAAACTTTTCAATCTATATGCAGAACAGATAATTTGAGAGGTTGGGCTTTATAAAGAAGAATGTGGCATCAGGGTTGGAGGAAGACTCATCAACAACCTGCACTATGCAGATGACACAACTTTGCTTGCTGAAACTGAGTAGGACCTGAAACTTTTGCTGCAAAAGATCAAAGACTGTAGTCTTCATTATCGATAGAAGCTCAAAATCAAGAAAACAAAGATTCTCACAACTGGGTCATTTGGCAGCACCATGATAGATAGAGAAGAGATCGAAGTTGTTAATAATTACATTTTGCTTGGCTTCACAATCAACACTCTTGGCACCAGCAGCCAGGAAATAAAAAAATTAACTGCATTGGGAAAATCCGCTGTCAGGGACCTCTCCAGAGTACTGAGAAACAACAATGCCAGTCTAAAGACTAAGATGTGCCTAATCCAGGCCATGATCTTTGCAATTATGTGCTATGCATCAGAGAGCTGGATAATAACTAAGAATGGCAGAAGAATTGATTCCTTTGAGTTGTGGTGCTGGAGAAAAGTATTGAACATACCATGGACTTCCAAGAAAACAAACCCTCTTGAAGAGGGTGAAACCAAGTTTCTCCTTGGAGTCTAGTATTTTGAAGCTCTGTCTCACATACTGTGGGCACAAGGACAGGAGAGACTTGTCCTTGGAAAACGACATAATGCTTGGAAGGGTGGAGGGACAACAGGAGAGGAAGGCTCGGAATGAGATGGATTGATAAAGTAGCTGGGGCAGTGGGAGTAGGTGTGTCAGAGACAGTGGGACTAGCTCAAGACAGGACAGAGTTCAGAATTGTTATACACAGGGTCTCTAAAAGGCAACTTGACGGCACATAACAACAGCAACAATCTTCATAATGATTATTGTTCAAATGCCATAGATGGTACCACTACTCACAAAAACAACACTGCTGATTTCATTTTATGAGACTATACTTTTTTCCACTGCCATTATTTCAGTTCAAACTCAGGCCCACTTCTTTTTAATCTATGATCCACAGCAGATGTTATTGGTTATGTTAGGTGTCATTGAGTTAACTCTAACTCATAACAATCATACTGATCCTGGGTCATCCTCACAGTCCCTGCTATGTGAAAGTCCATTGTTGCAGTCACAATGTCAAGTCGTCTCATTGAGGGTCTTCCTCTTTCCTCTGACCAACTTTTCTAAGCATGATGACTATACCAAAGCCTACTATTTTCTAACAAGAAGCCCAAGGCATGTGAAACTGCCAGTTATCTTTCTAAAATAAAAACTTACTTTCTACATTTTATGACTTTTTGAAAACTAAAGTTCAAATTATCTGCTGTACTATAAAAGGCTTTTTCATACCCAAACACCTGATTGTTTTTTCTCTGACATTTATCATCAGTTGTGTGTGTGTGTGTGTGTGTGTGTGTGTGTGTGTGTACCGTCAAGTCGGATCCAACTGGCACAGGAAGAGACTACCCCACCTTTCCAGTGGAGCACCTTGCAGATTTGAACCACACATCTTTGGGACTGCAGTGCAGCTTCTTGCCACTAGGCCACCAGAGTTCCCTTCCCATCAGTCTTTTATCTGTAATTCTTCTTCTACTAATTGCTCCCTACTACAATTCTACTACAGATCCATATTTATGCACATTCCAAAGAAAAGTGATACAATATAATGCAGAAATTATAGGGGAGTAATAAAACCTTGCTGAAGATAATCCAAAATTGCTAGAGCAATTCACTGACAAGGAATTGCCAGAAATTCAGGATTAAATGAGAATAGGCCATGAAATGAGGGATATTATTGCTGATTTCGTATTGATATTGACTAAAAAGACAAAATTTTAAAAAATGTTTTAAAATGGGAGAGGCTAGAGAACAGTATGCTGAATGAACTAGCTCAGGCTTATGGGGACAAATGCTGCATTATTCTTTTTTAAAAAAATCATAAAAAAAAACCCAGAAAGACAGCTAGTGTGATATGTATGGGTATCCAAAGAGAGAAAAAGAAGGTAGTACGGTGGCTGAGAGGAGATGGCCTAGGAATCTATGGGGTAGCAGAGTTTGATGGGTGGAGGGAAGGGGTGAATGAATTTTTTTAAAAAAAAGATGTTTGTCCGTGTCTTATCAGCTATGTAAAGATATTAGATTGTGTGAATCATAACAAATTATAAATAGTATCAAGAAGGATGGGAATCTTAGAACTCTTAATTTTCCTCACGGGAAAACTGCATGTAGACCTAGAAACAGTCCTATGAACAAAACAATGGAATACTACAAAGCATAAAATGCAAAAAAAGTGTGTTCAGGGTTGTATTCTTTCCTTTTCTATTCAATCTGTATACTGGTAAAATAATCTGAAAAGTTGGATCATATGAAAAATAACACAGCATAAGGATTGGAGGAAGATTTATTAAAATCTGTGATATGCTGATGATAGAACTTTTCTTGCAGAAAATATTGAAGGCTTGAAGCATTTACTTAAGAAGCTTAAAAAAAAGAAGAAGCTTAATAACTATACAGTCTTTAGTATTAATTATACCTCAGCATAAGAAAAATAAAAGTCCTCATAATTGAGCCAATAGTAAACAAGGTGATAAAATGAGAAAAGGACCACAATCAATAACCATGGAAGCAGAAAACAACAGAGTAAATAACATAGTTTGTGGCAAAGGCATTACTTTGAGGACTAAAGTGTATCTGGCCCAAATCATGATATTTTGAATTGTGTCCTGTGAACTTGAAAGCTGGACAATGAATAAAGAAGACAGAAGAATAATTAATGCCTTTGTACTGTGATGTTGGCTAAAAATATTGAGTATACTGTGGACTACCAAAAGAAGAGGGAACTCTGATAGCCAAGTCCACAGAAAATTGCATTGGTAATTCAAAGGCTTGGCTGTTTTGGTGGTTCAAATCAGTCAGCTGCTATGTGGGAGAAAGATTGAAAATTTCTTCCTGTGTAACTTACAGTCTTAGAAACACATTAGAGTGTCAGCTCTGAGTAAAGAACAAGCACATATTTCTTGGCAGAAGTGCAGCCAGAATGTTCCTTAAAAATAAGGATATTGTGATGTGTCATTACATACTAGTACATATTATCAGGAAAGGCACTGTAGAAAGTATTGCAGAAAGGTATTGTGGTAGTTAATATTTTGTGTTACCATTGTCATGATACTTCATGTAATGAAATTGTATTGTGTACTGTAAATTCTGGGTGACATTTCATTGTGTTTTACATAAGGTCACTATGAATTCAAGAAGAACAGTTCTGGGGTTCTGCTGTGATCTTTCAGTCCATCTCACTTTCCCATATGATATCTTCATTACACACCTTAGTTATTTCATAATCACACATTGTTGGAATCTCTGTTTTCTTGATGTTGACCTGTAATCTATATTGAAGACTACAGTCCTTTACTTTTTGCAGCAAGCACTTCAAGACCTCTTAAGTTTCAGCATGCAAGGTTGTGTCATCTACATAACTCAAGTAACTGATGAATCTTCTTCTAATCCTAATGCCACATTCTTTCTCATTTATACCGATTGTGTTAGAAGCTAAGCATACCAAGTGAAAGTAAATAAGGTCTGGGTTTTTTGGGTTTTTTTTTTTCCAAAAAGTTTACAATTTAGAGAAATTAAATAGCTATGGCTTCATAACTATGATTAATTTTTAATAAGAGCATATAAAAGTCAGTATGGGAGCCCAGAGGAAAATCAAACTCAGTGGATTGCCATTGAGACGATTCCAACTCATTTTGACCTATTGTAACAGTGTTGATACCCCCAGAGAACTTCCAAATTTTTACAGGCGCTGCGTCTCTAATCTATTCTTTTGGAGCATCTGGTGAGTTTGAAAACTGGACCTTTTGATTGTTGTTGTTGTTGTTATGTGCCATCGAGTCATTTCCGACTCATAGCGACCCTATGGACAACAGCTCTAAACCCTGCTCTATCCTGCGCCAACCGCACCACCTCTGACACACCCATCCCGATTACCCCAGTCACCGAATCAATCCATCTCATAGAGGGTCTTCCCCTCCTGCACTGTCGCTCCACCCTCCCAAGC
>NW_006399955.1:5239280-5270318 GCF_000299155.1 Elephantulus edwardii
TGTTAAGAAAGAAATGGAACGCATAAATATTGACATATTAGGCATTGGAGAGATGAGATGGACTGGCATGGGGCATTTTGAGTCTGATGACCATATGATGTATTACTCTGGACCTTTTGTTTAGCAACTGAATTTTTAAACTATTAACATCACCAGGACTCCTTACAAACATAGAGGAGCAACCCCCAAAGGAGATCTAGGATGCTAAAAACTTCTTTATATTTTTGTTATTAAATTAATTTAGAAAATTACTTGATTTAAGTTTTAAATAAGGAGCCCTAGTAGTACAATGGTTAACGTGCTTTGCAAGGCATAATTTAAAACTTATTTCTTTTTTGACTCTAACAAAAGTGTAAGTTTACGAAGCAGATCGATTTTCCATTCATCCATCTATACATGTATTATTTTATGACATTAATTAAAATATTACTAAGGCAACATCAGGCTTCCTACCTCACCCCTGTGATTCCAGTTTCCATTAATTGTTATATTTTCCCCTTACCTGCCTTCTGAGTTTTATTACCAATGAGACATTGCCCTTTAGATCTTCTATGGTTCATTGCACTAAGGAGTGAATATTTTCCCTGGTGCTATTGTTCACTTTGAGCTCTGGTGGTTGTAAGCTGTGCTGCCAATCAAAGGCACGTGGTTCAAATCCACAAGCTACTCTATGAAAGAAAGAAGAACAATCTCTTTCTATGTGATTTACAGCCTCTGAAAACCCATTGGAAAGTAACCTATGAGTTATTCCCAACTTGATTGTACATAATAACAACAATATTGTTCAACTTGTAAGTCTGTCTACTGTTTACAACATCAAACTTGGAAAAGGAAAGATTCCGTAAAAGAGACCTTTGACAAAATAACTTGCCACAGCTACTGCAGTATTGACTTTAAACTCATTCGAGCTTGTATGGATGGTACAGGCTCAGGAAACTTCTCTTTTTGTTGCACATGGTCTTTCTATGAGTCATAGCCAAATCAATAGTACCTAATAACAACATTGCTTAGATTTAAATTGAGCCACAGGGTTGAATTTTAGTTTAGATTCAAAGGGTCGTATTTTTGTGGGTTCTACTAGTCTGTATTAGACTAGCAAGCCTGGCCATATTGATATATGGGGTGGGGGTTTTTTGGTTGTTTTTTGTTTGTTTGTTTTATTCCACATTTCTCACCCATTCTGAAAAACTCTATATCCTTCATTTTTCTTGGTGATTGTCTACTCTAGGTTCAAAAAATCCATTCATTCATTCATTCCTTGGCCTTGAGTCAGAACCAACTCATAGCTGATCTTTGGTGGGTTTTCAAAGGCAATAAATCAAATGGGAGTAAATTGCTAATCTTTCTCTTTCTGAGATGCTGATGGATTTAAATGGCTAAAGAGGCTTCACCTTTGAATTAACGGCACTGATCATTGTGAACACTACACTAGAGCTCTGGTGGTGTGGTCCATAGCTTCGAATCTATCAGCAGCTTTTCTTCAAGGAAGAGTTTCATAATATCTCTTATGTAAAGTTCTCCAAATCCCTAGCAGTTGTGTTGTCTTCCCTCCCTTGTATCAAATGAATACATAATTTTTTCTTATAGTTGACATTTTTACAATAATATTTTTCATATCTCTCTAGACTTTCAATATGTTGAAGAATGCGACTCATGCAATCAAAATTTCCAGTCTGTAGTTATAATATGACAGAGCCATCACATTAGGATAACTTTGCTGAATTTTTTTTATTTATTTTTTTTTTAAATAAGAACATAGAAATACCTCTTGAAGCCTGATCTGATTCCAAATTATCACCATCCTGCCTACTAGGTCACTACCTACTAATTTGAATTTATCCTGCCTTTCCCCCTTCATCATCATTACAACTTACCATAGAGGTATTTTGGGGTTTATTGATGTGTGGAGCTGTGTTTTCTGTTTTGGGATTTTTTTTTTATATATATACTGGTTTACTAACAAAGTTGATATATTGTTTTTCTCACCAGATCTTTCCCATTTCCTTAACCCATCCCTTCATCCACCCATCTAATTGTGTGACCCTATGATTACCACCCCCTCTTCCAATCTTTCCCCTCTGCACCCACTCTCCCCCTTTAGATCCTCATACATGTTGTACTAGTTATCTATTTTTACAGTAATAGTCTTACACACTATTTGTCTTTATAGCACTGAGTCAGTTAACTTGGCGTAATGCTTTCCAATCCCTCAAAAGTTAAGTAATGATTTAACAAATGATTGCTTCTGTGTGGTGCATAGTATTCCATCTTGTGAATGTGCCATAATTTCCCAATCCATTTAATTGTGGTTGGACATCTGGGCTGTTTCCATGTTCTTGTGATGGTGAACAATGCTGTTATGAACATTGATGTACAAGTCTCTGTTTCTGCATTAGTTCTCATTCTCTCTGGGTATATTCCAAGCAGTGAAATAGCTACTTTATATAGAATTTTTATGTTCAGCTTTTTGAGAAAATGCCAAACTGCCTTTCAGAGCAGTTGCACCATTTTACAATCCCACCAACAATGTATAAGAGTTCCTTTCTTGCCACATCCTTTCCATCATTTCTTACTCCCCTTCCTGTTAAAATTTGCCACTGCTTCTGGGGTGAGATGGTATTTCATTGTGGTTTTGACTTTCATCTCCGTTAAGTGATTTTGAGCATTTCTTCATGTGTCTGTTAGTCATCTGAATATCTTCCTTTGTGAAAAAAAATCTTTCCGTGTCTTTTGCCCATTTTGTAATTGGGTTATCAGTCTTTTTCTTGTGGAGGCCCTATAGGATTCTGTAAACTTCTGAAATGAAACCCTTGTCAGAAAGGTTATTGTCAAATGTTTTTTTCCAAATCACTAGATTTTCTTTTTACTCAGTTGAAAAGTTTTTGATGCACAAAGGGATTTACTCTTTAGATAGTCTCATTCATCAGTTTTATCCTGTCCAGATTGTGCATTTCTGGCTGTTTTTGGCAGTCATTGGGATCAAGCTTAGATGGTCTAATCTATGGTATAGACTGCTAAATAAATTTTACAATTCTTTTTCTATTTAATTATTTTCTCTATTTGTTTTGAATTAAGATAATATCTTAATTTGGTTAATATGCTTGTTCTAAGATATCTCCCAGATTCAAGTCTCTCCAAATACATTACTTCTATTTACTTCACTTTTAGAATCCAGAAAGTTGAGGTAATTAAGTATTCACCTAAATACACAAGCATTGAGACAAGGGCTAGAGAAACTTTCAGAGAAGTAAAACCCATATTATTAAGACTTTCAATTTTACTGTTCTGAGACTTGGGGGGGGGAATCTTTGTCAGCTTCAAACCCTCAAATTCTTCAGATGAACCAACACTTTAAATGAATATTATGAATATGAATATTACAGTAAGAAAAGGGGTATCCCTAGAAAAATAAACATTCAAAATCAGCCCTCAAAATATCTGCTAAAACTAAGCAAAATGATAATTTATTCAAACTTGAAACAGCAGAGTCAATCCTTTAAATCTGTGCAATCTTTAACATAAATGATCAGGACCTCTTAAAAAGAAATCCTTATACATATAAAAAGACTCCTCAAAAAGAGTGAAAACACACAATGGAATACTATGCTGCACTGAAAAACAAGGAACTCATGAAATATTATACAAAATGTGTGACCCTAAAGGACATTATGCTAAGTGAAATATCTCAGTCACAAAAGGACAAATACTGCATAGTGCCACTGTTGTAAAGCAGGACTGACATCAGTGTTGGGGGGAAATTAAGAGGGGATAAATAATGTATACTGCATTGAAACAGACGAGGGGGAGAACTGTTTAGGAGGAATATATGATTAGGTGTTATTGTCATGATAAGAGTCCAGAATGAAAGCTGCATAGTGGAGTGGATTTCGGGGGGGAGATTATATAACAATGAAAGATTTTATTGTACTTTTTTTACTTTTCAAAGAGAAAAGCATGTGGGGGTGGGAGGTGGGCTGTGAGGAAAGTGTGCAATGATGAATAAAGGAAATCCAAAGTCTCTGTAAACTTTCATTAAAATAAATTTAAAAAATAAAGAGTGAAAACAAAAGCTATAGAGTGGAAAAAATATATTTGCCAAAGACACATCCGGAAAAAAGACATAACTCTAAAATTTATAGAGAATTCCATCACCACAACAGTTATAAAATGGGTAAAGGACATAAATAGACCACCAAATATGATGTTCAAATGATCAGCAAATACAAGAAGAAGTGATCAAGACCTTTAGCTCTTGTGGTGGCTGTTTTTAGGTGCCACTGAGTACAACCCATGGTGACCTTATCAACAGCAGATCTGTACCCTGTCCTATCCTGTGTCATCCTCACACTGCCTGACATTAGAGCCCATTGTAGCAATCACCATGACAATCACCATTCCTCTCCTTTGTCAACCCTCCACCTTTCTGAGCATCATGTTCCTCTCCAAGAAATGGCCTCTCCTAGCAACATATCCAAAGCATGTGAGGGGAAGCTTCATCATCTTTGTCTCCAAAAAGCACTCTGGCTGAACTTTCTCCAATACGTATTTGTTTGTTCTCTTAGCAGTCCATGGGATGTTCAGCACTCTTCTCCAACAGCACAGCTCAAATGCATCAATTCTTTTTCTGCCATCCTTATTCCTTTTCCAGCTCTCAGATGCAAAACAAGTGATGGGAAAGACCATGGCCTCAAACAGATTATTGTTCCTCCATAATTTGAGGAGGTCCCTAACTGCAGACTTTACCAGTACAATACATTTCATCGAGGTAATATGTAGCATTGAGGTAAGTGGTAGAAAAACTTTCAGAGAAGTAAAACACATACCATTAAGATAGTCATGACTTCCTGACTGTTGATACCAAATATGCTGACCGTAGATGCATATAAGATAAAGTTGTTGGCAGTTTCAATCCTTTCTCCATCTATCATGACATTGCCTGTGGGTCCAGTGGTAAGAAATGTTGTTTTCTTGACATTGAGATGCAATCCATACTGAAGGCTGTATTTTTGGATCTTCTTCAAGAAGTGTTTCAAGTCCTCCTCACTTTCAGGTTATGTCATCTGCATAACATGTAGATTATTGATGAGTCTTTCTCCAATCTTTATGCCACATTCTTCTTCATAGAGTCAAACTTCTCAAATAATTTTCTCAGCATCTAGATTGAATGTTGTTGTGGTTGTTGTTGTTGTTATGTGCTGTCCAGTTGCTTGTGACTCATAACAACCCTATGTACACAGCTCTGAACCTTTCTCTATTCTGAGCCAAACTTACTGTCTCTGACACACCTACCTCCATTACCCCAGTCACTAAGTCAATCCATCTCATCAAAGGTCTTCCTCTCTTGTGCTGTCCCTCCCCCATCCCAAGCATGATGTCCTTCTCTAAGGTATGGTCCTTACTTGCAACATACCCAAAGTATGTCAGATAGACTTTCAGAATCCTTGACTCTAGGAAGTAGCCTGGTTTCACCCTTTCCAGGAAGAACATGTTTGTTCTCCTGGCAATCCATGGTATACTCAGTACACTTCTCCAGCACTACAACTCAAAGGTATCAACTTTCCTTCTATCATCCCTGGTAATTGTCCAGCATTCTAATGCATAGCAAGTAACTGTGAAGACCATGGCCTGGATCAGGCGCACCTTAATCTCCAGAAAGTCATTGCTGCTCTTCAACACTCTGGAGAGGCCCCTGGTGTGGTGGGGGGAAAAATACAACCCTTATATAATCCCTACTTAATTTTTTGTTGTTGTTGTTCCCTTCATCATCCTTGCCTCCAAGGAGCACTCCAGCTGCAACTTCTCCAAGATATATTTATTTGTTCTTTTGATCATCCATGGGATGTTCAATGCTCCTTTTCACACCACAACTCAAAGGCATCCATTTTTCTTCTGTTGACCCAATTGATTGCCCAGCTCTCAGGTGCATAGCAAGTGACAAGAAAGACCGTGGCCTGAATCAGATTCACCTTAGTCCTCAAACTGACATAATTTCTCCTCAACAACTGGAAGAGCTTCCAAGCTGCAGATCTTCCCAACACAGTATGTCTCCTGATTTCTGGACTGCTGATACCAAGGGTGTTAACTGTGGATCTAAGTAAGATGAAGTTGTTGTCTGTTTCAATCTCTTCTCCATCCGTCATGATGTTGCCTGTCAGTCCAGTGCTAAGAGTCTTTGTTTTCTTGACATTGAGATGCAATGCAAATTGAAGGCTGTACTCCTTGATCCTCTGCAACAAGTGCCTCAAGTTCTCCTCACTTTCAGGAATCAAGGTTGTGTCATTTGCATAACACAAGTTATTGATGAGTCTCCTTCCAATTGTGTTGTCCCATTCCTCTTCACAGAGTCCAGCTTCTTGAATAATATGCTCAGCACACAGAATAGATAGGTATGTAGAGAGAGTACAACCCTCACATACTCCCTTCTTAATTTTAAACCATACATTATTTCTCTGCTTTGTTTGCACAACAGCTTCACCTCACATACTTCAGGCATGTTGCTAGGAGGAGCTATTCCTTGCGGAGTGACATGATGCTTGGAAGGGTAGAGGGTTGGTGAAGGAGAAGACTCTCAACCACATGTATTAACACAGTGACTGCTACAATGGGTTCTAACGTGTCAGGAGATATAAAAATGGCACCAGCTAACACAGTGTTCATATATAAGTGTTCCCTTGCTGTGTTCTCAAAACTGCCTCTTGGTCTAGGGTGTATGTTTTTCATGAGCACAATTAAGTGCTCTAGAATTTCCAGTCTTCTCAATGTTAGCCAAAACTTGTTATGATTCACACAGTCAAATGTCTTTGCATAGCCAATAAAACGCAAATAGACATTCTTCTTGTATTCTTTACCTTCATTAGCTCTTAGATACAAATCAAAGCAATAAGGAGATATCATCTCATCCCTTTAGCAATGTTTAAAATAAGACATCAAACAACAAATTCTTGTGGGGGCATGAAGAGATTGGAATTCTTCTATACCTCTGGAGTAAGTGCAAAATGTTATAATCAAAATGGAAAGTACTTTGGATCTTCCTTAGAAAATTGGGAATAGAAGTATTATTTGTTAAATTAATCCTACTACTTGGTATGCATCACAAAGAGATAATAGCTATAATACGAATATAAATGGGAATACTCAGACTCATGTTTATTGCAGAACTATTTAAAACAGCATTGGGCTGGAAACAATCCAGATGCCTGTCTATGCTTCCAATCAAATGGTTAAAGAATGGTACATTCTTGCAATTCATTATTATTCATCCCTGAAAATGATAAAAAAAAAATTGTGAAATACTGTATAATATAAATGAAACTATAACAAACAATGCTGGCCAGTAAAATTCAATCACAAATAGACAGTTGTAGCATTATCCGTCAGCCATATATGTCTAGTCAGAAACAACTCCTAGCTGACCCTCCAGTGAATATGCAGAGGTTATGAATTGCAGGAAAGGCAATTGCTCATCTTTCTCCCTCAGTCACTGGTAGATCCCAACAGCAAGAGATGCACAACCTTTGAGTTAACAGTATAACTTCTTACCCACTGGGCCACCAGAGCATAAGACCATTAAATTAAAAATTTAAAGAAAGGTTCATATACAGAATCAATCTTGGGGTTTTAACAGGAATCAGAAGGAAGAAAAAGAATATAGAATTTAAGTAAATTAATTTTATCACAGATTGATGGATCCCTTGTATCTGATTGATTCAGTTTAATTTGTATTTTTTAATAGTAACCTCTGCTTATATGAGTGTGTTCACATAAATGTCCACGTCTATAATAGTAACCTATGACCATGTGTGTGCTTGCAGATTCATGCTTACACACACTGAATATGCATACATAATGAAGCAAACTTGTTGCTGTGGTTGGGAGACAGAAGTTAGTGGGATGGAACAGATGTGGGAATTGCTGAGGACAAGCAGTAAGCATGTAAGCCTAGGAAATTAGCAGCCTCCTTGCCATAGATAACAGTTGATTTTTTTCAATTCATTAAACATTATTGAAAATTATCCTTTTATATCAGATGAGACATTTGTTTCATGATCTGTTGAACAATTTCTGTGAGACATTTAAGCTTATTAAGTTTTCTTAATTCCTGTGAAATTAATTCAAATTCCAAGCAACAAACTGTTCAGATGGCATTCTGTAGACGCTTTTCGTTACAAACCAAAACACCAGTTTATTGTCTACCAAATATATTCTTACTTTTATCACACAGAATATATATATATAATCACACAGGCAGATAAAAATTATTCATTATTTGCACAGCACTTAAAAAAAACTCAATAATCCATCTTTTAGTGTGTTGAATTGGTAAGAAACTGCACTGCAATCTCAAAGGCATGTGGTTTGTATCCACCAGCTGTTCCATGGGAAAAGGATGGGCAGTCTCCTCCCATGGGATTAATTGCCTCTGAAAATCCACCAGAGGGTCAATGTGGGTCGCTTCTGACTCGATGGCACTCAATAACAAAAATAACAATATTTGATGAGGATTTTTTTCTGGAAATAATTCTATAAAATATTCAAATGGCTGTTTTCATTATGACAATTGAGAATAAATCTACATATGGTAGTTTAACTGTAAATGGTTCATCATTTAAGTCTATCTGATTTTTCAGGAATTGATACTTCATCTCCATAATGTTATAATTACTATTTATAATAAATTTGAATTTTTATTAAAATTAAATGTATGTAATGCCAGCAATTATATTACCAAGCAAGCTAGAAGGTTAGATTTTAACATAACTTCTGAATAAATTAAAAAACAATCAGCCGGCATTGCAACAATTGCCAAGGAGTAAAATTACCTTTACAACTACCAGTCACTATGAGGAAGACAGATTTTTGTTTTCTAATTATTATGAGTGTATCATTTCAGTAGAAGTTAATACAAACTTTGCAGTGTTATTTATTTGCCATGATGCTTTCTATTCCCCTTATTTTCTGCCTTTATACTTCCATAAGCATGTTGGCATCATATTATGAAATGTGTAATCCACTTGCTTCATTTCAGTATTCATAAGGCTTTTTTTTGATCTAGAGTCCCATTCAAAAGTTGACTCATAAATCAGAATCATATTCTGGGAACTTGTTAGGAATATATAATACCAGGCCCACTAGATCAGAACCAAATCTCCAACAAGACTTTCAGATGATACCTGACTACACTAACTCTGTGTGTGTATTAGTGGTCTTTGGAATATAACCATTTATAACTTATTCTGGGAACATTTGTAATTAATTTTTTGAAAGGAAAGGGAAAAATATACTACAATTATATTGTCTTAAATGTTGTTATTCCTATGCACCATTGAGTAGGAAATGTCCCACAGTTGACCCTTCAATAGGTTTTCAAAGGCAATAAATCATATGGGAAGAGATTGTCTATCTTCCTTCCACAGAACAGCAGGCAGATTTGAACCACATACCTTCAGGTTGGCAGCGCAGTTCCTTACCACCAGGCCACCACATTTCCATCAATTCACATCCCTTAAAATTATTTTTATAAGAAATAATATGTGAAAAAAATGAAAAATAATATGTGAAAAAGTGAAAAAAATCAACTTTAAGGATAATTGGTACATCAAAATTGTCACTGCAAATGTCATGTGTGTGCTATTATACAGAATATTATTCATTCACACACTGTGAGAGTTGAAAAATGTTTTCTAGTGTTGATATAAATATCACAGTAGATGAAAGTTATTTTCTAATAAGTTGTTTTGTTGCTGCTCTTATGTGCCTCTAGTTGACTACCACTCATAGTGAACCTATGAATAATTTAGCTGAACTTTGACCTACCGTGCACCATCCTCAGGGTCTCTGGCATGACTGAGCCCCTTGTTTCTTCAGTCTATCTTGCTGACGGTCTTCTTCCCTTACCTTTCCCAGAATGATGTCTTGTTCCAAAGACTAGTTACTCCTGAAAATATGTACGAAGTATGTGAGATTAAGCTTGCAGTGTAGTAGGTCTTACTGAAAGTTTTACTTCTCCAGATCACTGCCTTTAATCTGATCCAGCTGCCCTGTGGGAAGGCGGCCTACACACATCTTCAACAACTGTGAAGCCAACGTAAGAGAGAGAGACAGTTAAACAGACTGCAGTGAGACAGTGGCAAGGCCTAGCCTGATGGAAGCCAAATAGTTCCAGGGCCAGAGCCCTTGAGACAGAAGCCTCAACACCAGAAAAGAAGAAACAGTAAGCAGCACATTTCCTTCATTACCAGATGTTCCTTTTCCAGAGGTAAATTTTATTGACTGAAAAGCTGCTTACATTAATTAAGAAACTGTATCTTGTTAAGCAAAGACCTTCTTGGATTAATTGAGGGACTACATTTTGCTATTGACTCAGACGATGTCAGAACTAACAAAAGGACAAATATTACATGATGCCACTGTTGTAGAATGGGACAGTCCTTGGGGTTGGGGAGAGACTGAGTAAGATGGGTTCAATAATGTATACTGCACTGAAACAGAGGAGGGAGAGAACCGTCTAAAAGAGAGATATAACTGGGTATTTCTGTCATCACAGGAGACTAGAGCGAGGGCTACATGGTGGAGGGGACCTGGGGGAGGGTTTGTAAAACAATGAAAGAATCTTTTCTTTTACTTTTCCATAATTTTTGGACTCATGTACTTATAATTTGTTAGTCAAATTTGTGTCTTCTAGGTTGCAACACCCCCATGATACATCTTCAAGGATATGAACATGTACGGCCAAGCACAATCAATAAGAATGCATCTAAATTCCAAAATCAATCTCCATAATAGTCTATGTGTTTCCTACTGCCAAAGGGGCCCTTTAGAGTAGTGAGAGAAGATCTTCACCCTGAAACCCACAGCGTCCCTTTTCAGCAGGAAGTAGCTAAGAGAATACGCCATCCCCTTTTCCTTATGACTCAGGGTGAAGTCTCTCTCAGGGAGGAGTGATAGGGAATGGCAAAGGACACACTGACAAAGAAGATTAATCAGAACTGGCTTTGACAAGCACTGTGGCATTTGGACAAGAACAAACTTGGAGGAGGGTAGAGAGAATAGTGCAACAATGAATGAATGGAAACCCAAAATCTCTGTAAATGTTTATGAAAATTAATAAAATATAATTATAGAAGAAAAAAACAAGAACTAATTGAAGGTTTATGTCTCACTGATAACATGGCCTGGGACTGAACCTAAACTTTCACTGTGATATCTTTTGTCTCCTTCCCTAACAGTCTTTTCCATAGTAAACTTTACAACTGTCAGTAAACAGAGGTTTTATAAAGTCTGTGTGGTCATTTGCAAAGGATATTAGACCCAGCTATTAGTAGAAGTAAGTCAACAGAGTGGAGGGCCATATCTGACCTTAAAGAGATCAGTGTTATACAGGGGATAATTTTGATTGAGACAGTTTCCCTTTATGGAGATAGCAGAGGTCAGAATTGTGCTTCTTCATGCTAGTCTTGCTCCTTTTAAAGACCTTTACCATCTTAGGTAAGAAGCACCTTGGTGTATCTCCTCAAAAATAGACTTACTTCTTCTTCGTTATAATGCCATTCAAAGACATCAATTTTTCTGTCTTCTTTAGTCATGTTCCAACTTTCAGAGGTGTAAGAAGCAATTGAAAATACAATGGTTTGGATTAGGTACACCTTAGTCCTTAAAATTACATCCTTTCTCTCTTTATCACTTTGGTGATTTCCTTGAACAGATTTCTCCAATGTAACACATCTTTTGATTTCTTGATTGGTACCACCATGGATGTTGATTGCTGATGCAAGTAAAATGAAATTGTGAAAACATCAATATTTTTCTCTATGATGATGTTTTTAGTACAGTGGTAAATAATTTTGTTTTCTTGATGTTAAGATGTAACCCTTATTGAATGTTTTTATCTTTTATCTCTTTCAGAAAGTAGTTCAAATTTTCTTTACTACCTACAAGCAAGGTGTGTCATCTTTTTATAACACAAGTTGCCAATTACTCTTCCTCCAATTCTGACTATGTATTCTTTTTCAAATAGCCTAGCTTCTAAAATTATTTGCTCAGCATATAGACTAAGTATTGAGACAAAATACAACCATGATGAACACCTTTACTAATTTCAAATCATGCATGTCCCCTTGTTCTGTTTGGCAACTGCTTCTTAGTTTATGCATTGGTTTCAATGAGCACAATTAAGTATTCTGAGATCCCTATTCTTCTCAATGTTAGCCATAATTTGTTATGATTCGTACGGTTAAATGTCTGCATAGTTTTATACATTAGGAGGCTAGAAATCCACATTTAGTGCACTGACTCTAGGGGAAAGCTTTAATTATTGACTGGGTCTACATATGGGAATCCTGCTGGCCTAGTGATAAGAAGGTGCTCTGCCATCACAAAGGTATATGGTTTGAATCTACTAGTTACTCTATGGGAGAAGAATCTCCTCCTATGTGGTTTACTGCCTCTGAAAATCCCCTGGAGGGTCAGCTATGAATTGGTTCTGACATATAATGAAAACATAAGAGCTGAAAGTCTGAAAGACTTAACTCATGGAAAGCTAAGATTTGTAGTGGAGTCTGAATTCCATTTTGATTCTTGATTTGAGTTCAGGTGCATTATGACTTTTTTCTGACCATTAAACTAATCATGTGGCTTTGCCTTCAAGGAGAGCAGAATTTAAAGTGGATCATAATTGCCACTCAAGGCTGGAGAGGGGCATTTCAAACTCGAGGATTACATAGGAAAACAGAAAGCTGGCTTGTGGGTGTTTTTAGGGATTCTATGAGTTGTACACAACTATGACTGCTATGTGGGTTGCAGGAACACCAGAAGCAATCCTGTAAACTTTTAGTCTGAAGGTGCTTAAATATACCAATAATGGTCATTTCCCCACTTTTGTGGTTCCACTTGCAACAGTGCCCCAAATCTTAAAATTCACAGCCATGGTTCAGCAGAATACTTCTGGCACTATGGTGTTAGTTTCTCTCACTCTCGAATTATTTGTCTGTCAATGTTCATTTTATGTCTTAAGATATCCTATTCTATAAGTATAAAATGTTTAAATATGGCGTGTATGTTTTTTCTCACAGTTGTACTCTCAAAAAGTATGTCTCTTAAAATGTTTGTTCTTTGGTCTCGGTGATATTACTATAATTTGGCATCCACCTTCCCCTTTTCCCTTGCTTCTTTGTCTAATCAGCTTAATTTACAGATCAAAGATGAGTGTTTTAAGACCTACTCTACACTGATATAACTGATATGATAAAGAAAATCTTATTGCCAAAATAGATCATATCTATAAATGTGGGACATAAACTTAAGAAGCATATTTTGAAGTTTGAAGGAACACAATTCAATTCATATCAAATGTGAAAAAATAAAAATTACTAAGATATCACCATTGCCATAAGCCACTGATGTCAGAGGGAAGGCACAAACTTAAGGACACAAGTAAATCACCTCTCTTGTTTGTTAGCCTTATTATGTCTTCTTGAAATGGTAACAAAATAATGCTGGCCAGTGCATATCATATAAATAAAAATTTCATTGATTAAATGAGCCAATGCTAAGTATTTAGACTATCCACAGAAATATTTACATTGGAGGCAGGCGTGGGCTGGAAATAGTAAATAATGTAAAATATAGGTGGGGAATTTTATAAGATTACACAGGGTGTGCTATTTAGAATCAGTTTAAACATTTTAACCTCCAATAAATATTCTAGTGGTTCTGAGGGCACATGGAAAAATCATACCTATTCAATAAAATGTAACATCTACATTATGTAACCTGCTATAAAATAGAACTCTGTCATTGTTCATTGTCATATCTCTAAATATCTATTTTAATTTCAGTGCTCTCAAAAACACCAAACCCACAACCACTGAAGTCAAGTTTATTCCAGATCATGTTGACTGTCCGTTGAGTTAATAAAGTTATATATCTTTATGGCAGAAAAATGCCTATGTATCTTCCTTCAAGCAACTGATGATGTGAATCATTGAATTTTTTATTAACAATTAGACATAAAATGTATTTGCCCCACAAAGTGTCTCTGACTTGGAAAACTAAGCATATATATAATTTCAATTCTTCATAATATTTTAACGCTATAAACATTTCATAAGTATGACAGCAGTAAAAAAAAAATCTACTCTCTGGCTATTTTGTGCATTAATGTCGTCCTTCTGGCAGCATAAAATGCAGGGATCCAATGACAGAGTAACACTGACTGTGATGATTATGGTTATACGATAACTTGTTTTGGTTGCTCAGTGATTTGAGAGCTATGTGATGGTATGAAAAGTTTATTTTGTGATCTGATGTATAAGCACCCTCCATTTTTGCATCACCATTTTCACATTACAACTAGGTGTTAGGATCATGTTGGTAAATAAAAACTGGACAGAAAAAGAGAGAGAGAGAGAAAATAAAAGAGAGAGAGAGAAAGTGAAAGGTTTACTTCAAAAAAGTCACTAAATTAGAGTGGCCAGCAAATTCCAAGTCCACAGATCAAACAACAGATTAGAGGCCTCTGTTGGCTTACATGACTGCAGTAAGTAGTCATGTGCAGGTTGAGAGAATCTTCGAGCTTTTCCAAAGAACAGGAAGTCATATAATGATAAGAGTTCAGGATCAAGATGTTTATTATTATCTGTTATTATTTGAAAGGGGGTCACATCACTAAGAAAATTCCTTTCTTAATCTACTGACAAATCACATTAAACCACATCAAAGAAAATGTTAGATTACAGTCCATTGTACTAGACCCCACGATGATGAGGTAGCGTGAATGTGGTACTGCTAAATGAAAGTCCAGTGGTTAGAATCCACAGGAGGAACCCAGGAAGTCTCCTCTGTAAAGATTTATAGCTTTGGAAACCAGGTCACTATAAATACAAATCAACTTGACAGTAGTTGGCATCACATTATGAAGGATAAACCAGTTCGGTGGTTGACAAAGCACTGAGAATAACAGCCTATCCTGCCAGGGTGAAACACAACATTAACCATCACAAAGCTTTATCTCTTTCTCTAATCTGCAGCAACAATGCATGATGTTTATTAACTCTTCTTGCTAGTCCTTGTTTCATGATTTATTTTTTTTTTACCTTACTGCTGTGTTTGTGTTATACTATTGTGAGGATGCGCTCTCTTTACCTGACTACTCCTCCCTTATCCTGAAAACAACACAGACTTCGCTTCTGCCAGCATATTTCTTCTCTCTTCCCAAGTGAGAATGAGATAAGTATCCATGATAGTAACTTATCTAAAACAGTAAGTAGTTCTCTTCATTTTCTCCAACCTTTCTGACTGTCAGTGGCTTGAATATTTCAATGATGGTGGAAGATACGCCACTGGTATTTCAAACATTAATAGGTCCTTCCATAGTAGATAGAGTTCAGCTGGAGCTTCCAGTTTAAGAAATACCAAGAAAAAAGGCCTAATGATCTACTTCCAAAGTTAACTCCCTTGTTTTGATACACCATACTGAAGGATCAGTGAAACAGAGAAGAACAACATGCCTGGTGAAAAAAGACTAACAAGAGTGAAAGAGATTATTTTTTAAGGAGATAGATTGTTGTTTTGGGTTTGTTTTTGTTTGGGTTTGTGTGTGTGTGTGTGTTTTTTTTTTTTGTCTTTTAATGGACATTTACAGAGATTTTGGATTTCCATTCATTCATTGTTGCATTTTTTTTCTCCCTGCCCACCCCCTACTCCCCACCAGTTCACTCTTCACTTTGAAAGTAAAAGAAAAATTCCATCATTGGTATACAATCCCCTCGCCCCAAGTACATGTCACTATGCAACCTTCATTGCGGAATCTTGTGATAACCCTATCATGTATCACTTTTAAACTGTTCTCTCCATCATCTGTTTCAGTGCAGTATACATAATTGTCTTCAGTCTTACCCCAACCCTGATGTCAGTCTCGTTCTACAACAGTGGCATTATGCAGTTTTTGTCTTTTTGTGACTGATATTTTATTCAGCATAATGTCCTCCATGGTCACCCATTTTGAATAATATTGCATGAATTCCTTGGTTTTCAAAGCAGCATAGCATTCCATTGTATGAATATACCACAGCTTCTCTATCCATTCGTTTATTGATGGGCACTTAGGTTGTTTTCAATTCCTTGCTATTGTGAACTAAGCGGCTATAAACACGTTGTTGTTAAGTGCTATCGAGTCTCAGGTGACTCATAGCAACTCTATGAAGGAGAGTCCTCAATGCTTGGGTGCCTTTCATCCTCTCTCCAGGTTCATAGGGTTTCCCGAGGCAAGCTATTATGGAAGTGGATGCCACTCCTCCTTCCAAGCTTGTTTAATCGGGGAGCTCCACCCCACTCTCTGTCCATATTGGGTAACCAGCCATTGCTATAAACATGGGTGTGCATATATCTGCTTAGATGGCAGTTATGGTCTCTTTGGTATATATTCCCAGTAGTGGAATTGCTGGGTCAAATGGTATCTCTATTTGCAACTTTTTGAGAAAGCACCACACCGCTTTCCACAGTGGTTGCACCATTTTACACTCCCAACAACAGTGAATAAGGGTTCCAGTATCTCCACAACCTCGACAGCATTTGTTGCTTGCTGTTCTGTTAAATGTTGCTATTCCTACTGAGGTGATATGATATCTCATAGTTGTTTTGATTTGTATCTCTCTTAGAGTTAGGGATTGTGAACATTTCTTCATGTGCTTGTTGGCCATCTGAATGTCTTCTTTGATGAAGTGTCTGTTCATATCCTGTGCCCATTTTTCTATTGGATTATTTACCATTACCTTGTTTGGTGCTCAAGTATTTTATAAATACTAGATATAAGTCCCTTATCTGACATGTCATTACCAAATACTTTTTCCTGATCTGTGGCTTTCCTTTTTACCCAGTTGGAGAAGTTTTTGATGAATTATATTGGCATAGTAGCTACAATGGTGGAATCAAACGTGACCGTAATAATGAGGATGGTGCAGGACTAATCAATATTTCATTCTGTTGTGCATGAGGTCACTACCAAGTCAGGTTTCCTCAAAGACAGCTGTCTGTCTATCAGAGTGTTTCATTTTAAGAGTCGGAGCATACAGAAGGAAAATGGCAATATGAGATACAATAATAACTTTTTTTTCTGTTCATATGACAACCTTTTCATCTTCTATAAATTGTCTAATAATAGTTAGGTAAAAGTATTATGCTCAAAGTGATGGTAAAAAAAATGTATTCTTAAGAAGACCAATTACACAATTTCTCATAGTTAAGTTGGTCTGATCCAAAAATTCATCTTGTAAATCAATGCTACCTTATTTATGAGGGAGAAAAAGAAACTCTCAATTCCGCATAGATGTCTTTAGGCAATTAAAGAATGTTCCCATTGTACCAAAATGAAGTTGAAGGAATTAAGGTTAACATTATTTGCAGATTAGTTTATTCATAGATATCTTAATGACCCTTATATACAAACAATATCTACTTTATCATGGAGTCCTGTATAAACAAACTCTATCCCACCCAAATTCCTTATCCTACAATTTAAACACATTCCTTCTTTCATTCTAGGATTGAAGGGAAATATCTGATAACCTTCCTTGTTTAATAAGATTGTCAAACTTTTGGAAAGTTGTAATTTATAGAATATTTTTATACAGGGACCAAGAAAACCTACTCAGCATTGACCAATCTCTTATTATTTATGTATTCACTCTTTATTGGATTTATACCATATCTTTCCCCTGAAGAAAGAGCTCAAGGTTTTCTGTGAGAACTTTTAAGCAGCAAAACATTATTTCAACATAATAAGCCAAATTCTGTCTCCTAAAGGAGAAGCAAAGCGAAATCTCATAAATTTAGCCAGAAGTAGATCGCTAATCCTAAATAAAACAAGCCCAACGTAGGAAGGCAAAGTGCCCAAAGAAGGACAATGACACTGGGAACAGGAACTGGGCTAGGAACAAAGCCAGAGAACAGAATGTCCATTGAAAGACATCTGTATACATGAGGAATTTAACTCTTCTTCCTTTCCTGTGAAGTCCATCTGTTTCAGCTTTTGTGGGATAGTGAGCAAGTTGGGGATGGCTGCTGTATGTAATAGTAAGAAATGGTCATGGCTGAGGTGAAAAGACTAGAGAAACAGTGACTTAGGAGGGATAGTGCCTTTAGTAAAGATATTAAATGACAAATAGGGGCCAAATTGAAATGTGAGTAAAGCATGTGACCTTCAGTGGAGAAAGCGAAGTGATAATAGAGTGGTATTAATAAATTCAGGATTCTTCAAACACATAGTATAGCTCTAAAAACATTCTGGGTTTCCAGCCTGCAAAACTGTTTGAATTGTCTAATTAAAATTTATTTAGTCCTCAGACCCTATTTTCACGTCTCTATAGCCATGCAGATTATTTTGAACTGTTTACTGAGAAAAGAAATGTACCTTTCCTTAACTAGCATTTATCTTTTGAAACTGCATTTTTATCAATTATATGTAAATTGTACCTCAAATGGTCTGTTTACTGATGACTGCATGTAAGCCATTCTTTCGAATGTAACTTTGAACTGTTGTTGGTGTGAACCATTGAGTAGGAGCTGACCCAGAGCTTTTAAAAAACTTCTCATAGACCTTTTCAAAAGCATGATAGTCTTCTTAAAAATAGGTTGTCAGATATCCCATTTCTATCTTTGAATAAAAGAAGGAATGGGTTTAAATTGTTGAATAAGGAATTTGGGTTAGAAAGTACTCCAGTGGTTTTCAGAGGCAGTTAACTGCAGAGGAGGATATTGTCCATCTTTCTCCCTCAGAGCACCTGCTAAATTTGAACTGTGTACCTTAAGGATTGCAGCCCAGCACCTTCTAGCTACTAGGCCACCAGTAATAGTTAAGTATCTCAATGCCTAACCTAAGTATGAAAGCAAATTAACTTCCTTAGATGGGTAGGCAATTTTTGAGGGAATCCTCTCTGTTCTCCAAGATCTGTGATAAAGTTCTTTGGATATTGCAATCCATCTGTCTTATTGGCAAGTGACTATGGAAAGAATCCCTTGTGTTCACTAACAGAAAGAGGGGGTTATGGGTGACAGTAATTTTGCCGTTAATCCTGTCATGGTCCATGATTTAAATATAATCATCATCAATGCCCAGTAACAGAAACTACTACAGAGTGGTTTTCTGAAACATATCCATATAAACCCTCAGCCAAACAGATTGCATTTTTAAAAATAAAAGAAATAATTACTAGATACAGAGCCTACAGTTTTCTAACTTAAGAAACTCCCAACTGTGAAGAATTGAATCATTAATGTTTATATTATCTAACTAGAAGTTTAGACTACTGACACACTAAAGTGTGAACTTTTTCTACCCCTTCAGTGGGTTTTTCAGAGTACTATAAGCTGTTCTTCTGGCCTCATTTGCCCTAAGTAGAGAGAAATCCTCATCAATTTCTTCAGCCCTTTGTTTCCATTCTTGTCTCACACCTGCTGTAGCTAATTGTTTTTAGTTCCTAAAGTAGTGAAATTTAGGGATAGAAATGTTTACTCAATTGTCTAATAAATCCATGACTAAGTAGTGTTAAAAATGACAACAAAATAGCCATATTGAATTGATAAAACTCTAAGACAAAAAAATGGGCTTTTTCTTAGAGCAAATACTATTAGAATTGTAATGAGTATTTTGCAAAGCTAAAAGTAGTGGGGCTATGAAGTAACACCTCTAGGGAAATGATTTTATGAGATTCTAAAACCTGAGGCTTTTTGTATGTGTAAGTAAGCAGGCTGCCAGAGGACATTTAACTCCATTTAAGTTTTCACATGAATCTGCAATCTATGTTGAATTTATTTTCTTTCTTAGTTTGTTTTTTCCCCAATTGCCATTGAGTTGGAACTGACTCAAAGCAGAAGTCTCCACTGGGTTTCTGAGACTCCATCATAAGGGAGGAGACTGCCCTTTTTTTTTTTTTTAACTACGTACTATATTTTATTTTATGTGTCATTAAAAACGTATATTTTTTTTTTAACAGAGGTTTTGGATTTCCATTCATTCATTGCCGCAATTTTCTCCCTTCCCACCCCTCCCCACCAGCTCGCTTCCCCCTCGGGAGAAAAAAAGAAAAAGAAAAAAAATTCCTTCATTAGTATACAATTCCCACGTTCCTTCCTCCGATCCCCCACCCCGAGTACACTTCCCTGTGCAACCTTAATTCTGGATTCCTGTGCTAACCATAATACTCAAGCATATATCACTTCTAATCTGTTCTTTCCCTCATCTGTTTCAATACAATATACATAATTTATCCAGTTTTTTCTGTCATACCCCCACCCTGATGTCAGACCCATTCTACAACAGTGGCACCATGCAGTATCTGTCCTTTTTTTACCCCCCACAGAACCACTGATGAATTTGAACCACCTTTCGGTTAGCAGGTGGTGGTGGTGGTGGTGTTGAGTCATAACTGACTCAGCTGACTCCTCTAGTGGGCTTTCAGAGACTATCAGTCTTATGGGAGGAGACTGCCCCTCCTACTCCTACAGAACAGTAGTTCTGGTGGATTTTTTTTTTATTATTATTATTTTTTATGTGTGTACCGTCAAATCAGATCTGACTGGTACAGGAGGGGATTGTTCCTCCTTCTTCAGCAGAGCATCTGGTGGATTTGAACTGCGCACCTCTGGGATTGCAGTGCAGCTTCTTGCCACTAGGCCACCAGAGCTCGCCAACAGCTGGTGGATTTGAACCACATGCCTTTAGTTTAGCAGAGCAAATCCCTATGTACTCTATCACCAGAGCTTCCCCTCTTTGGTGAATGTTAATATTACCTCTCTCTCTTGTGCTTAACTTTTAGTTAGCCTTAACTACTAAAAGACAGCATATTTTTTTTCCTGCTACTGAGGTCACATGGACCCTAGATGAAAACAAAGAATATCAATAAGGATGTCTATTTGTGCTTCATTATTATGCAAAGAAATTTGACTGTGGATTGTAACAAATTATGGCTAACATTGAAAAGATCCTAGAACAATTAATTGTGCTCTTGTAAAACTCATATCTACAGCAAGAGGCTGCCGTGTGAATAGAGCATAGAAACACTGTTGTTGTTGTTGTTATTGTTGTGTGCTGTAGAGTCAGAACTGACTCATAGCTGACTCTCCAGCAGGTTTTCCTTCTCCCGTGGAGCATCTGGTGGCCTCAAACCATGTGCTTTCAGGATTGCAGTTTCTTGCCACTAAGCTAAGCTACAGGAAGGAGTTCTCTTAGGAAACACTACATAATTTAAAATTAAGAAAGGTATGCATAAGGGATGTATCCTTTCTCCATACCTATTCAAACTGTATGCTGAACATATTTTCGAGAAGCTAGCTAGAGAAAAGGTTGAAACTGACAACAACTTTATCTAGCTTGAGTCCACAATCAACACCCTTGGGACCAGTGGTCATGGAGTAAGGATACATATTGCACTGGAAAAGTCTGTAGTCAGAAACCTCCAAATTGTTGAAGAACAATGATGTCAGTTTGAGGACTAAGGTGCATCTGATTCAGTCTTTTCAATCATTTGATATGCATCTGAGATCTGTACAGTGAATAAGAGAGACAGAAGAATTGATGCCTTTGAACTGTGATGTTGGAGAAGAGTACTGAATATCCTATGGACTACTAAGAGAACAACCTGCTAAGTCTTAGAGAAAATGCAGCCAGAGTGCTCCTGGGAGGCAAAGATGATGAAGCTTCAACTCACATAGTCTGGGTATGTTTTCTAGGAGAAGATGTTCCTTAAGGAGGGACATGATATTTAGAAAAGTGGAGGAACAGTGAAGGAGGTGAAGACCTTCAATCAGGTGAACAGACGTAGTGACAGTAGCAATGGGCTTAAGTGTGTGAGAGATTGTAAGGATGACACAGGATAGGACAGTATTCAGATCTGTTGTTCATAGGGTCACTATAGGTAATATTTAACTGGTTTAACAACAACAACCATTCCTAACCCATCAGCAAGCATTCTCTTCCCCAAATAATGTTAAACTAATATTTTTACAGTATTAAGGAGCTAGGAAGATAAAAAGAAAATTCAAAAGAAAGAGCTTGCATAGTCTTGGGAATTAGGTAAGTGAGATGGGGGGAAATTCAAAGATATCTGTTGACATATTCTAGTTATGTATACTTACTGGCATGTACCTTGGTAAATATTTGTTAAGACAGAAATAAAATATTTTTTTAAAAACCAAGGACCTTATTTTAAAAAGCTATTGTCTTAACATTTGAAGGGTATTATCTTAACATCTAAAGATAACAAGGAACCAAAGTGTTTTTCAGAAGATAAACAAGACTAAATGAAATTGAACCACACAAATGCACAACAAGGTGTTACCTGACAGAGTAGTTACCTAGGGTGGTAATTCAAAGAAAAGAGTGAGATTCAAACTAGAACTCACAGTGACCTATCCATGCACCATCATCCTATAAAGACGTCTTGCCACCACCTCCCAGACTCCCTTGCACCTGATTACATCTTGGTGTTGTGTGTACTCACACAGTAAAAAGGAAAGTTCCACCAACCAACTAAACCTGTGCAAACATAGCACCTCCCTTTACTCTTGAAAACCAACCCTTCCCATAAAAACAGCTACAGAAAAATTCTATAAACATTTGGCATTTTTTTTGCTCAGAGGAACATGCTTGCATTCCTCCTAGGCTCTGAATGTTCTCCTGCAAGATTGTCTTTTTCTCTAATAAACCTATATCTTGCCTTTTGCAAAGTTGTCTAACTTTCTAGTCATTACATAGATCCCTCCTATGGCAACAACAGTTTACTAAATTATTAGTCTTTCTTAGAAGTTCAAATTACTTATTGCACTGCTAAATGATTCAATGTGTCCTTGTTTCTCATTCTTTCCATGTACACAGTGTGATGAATTCACCTTGTTGATCTATTACGAATTGAAGCTCTAGAATCACAAACACTTTGTATTAATTCTAAATCTTTTTATCTATTCATTTCATGATTTGACACTCTTAAAGCTGTGTGTTCTACAGTTTTTACGAAGTTTAAATGAGATAATGTATATATGATTGTCAATAAAACACATGAATATCTAGCAAGTACTCAAAGAATATTATCTGTTATCAGCATCATTGTTACTCTTACGCTATTACTGAATTAGACTTCTTTTTCCCACTAGGAGAATATAACTAGTCTTGACATTATTATTGCCTAAATTTTCTTCTATTGTTTAAGTGCTCTGTTTTTCTACTTTGCGCTTTCAGTACTTTATGTTTTCACAATAATTTGAATTTATTGATATTGATTTACTATTTTATTTCTTCATTAAAATATAAGTACCAAAAAAAAAAAAATAAGTACCAAGGGGACAGACCTGTACTGTTTATCATTGTATCACCAGCACCAACCAGGGCCCAGTAAAAATCAAACTAAGTGTAACACAGCTTGGCACATAGTGCAGGCCACATAAATGTTTAAGATGATGAAAAAAATATACAAGCAAATGTTTGGATACAAAGAGTAATTGGAAACAACTCTATTTGCATGTGTCCATGATCACTCTCTATATGAAGTGTTCCCTATTCAGCAGGGTACAACTGAGTGGCAGCTGTTTTATTACTGATTGAAAACTGGTTAATGAATTATGACTGCTTAACATAACAGAGAGGTGAGTAAATTTGAAGAGGGCCAGGTTGATCAGCAAAGTGATTTAAAATTTAGAAAATAGGATTTAGGATGAGAGGCTAAGGGAATTGGGGTTATTTTAGCCTGGAGGAGAGTATGAGAGTATGTAATACAGCAGGCGAAGGCCAGCTGTTCTTCATTTCTGAAGAGTAATGTGTGTAATGAAATGCAGGAGGTGATGTGTTAAAGGAAATTCACACAGGGACTGGGGATTTTTTAAATATGTATTTATGTTTTGACTTGAGGAAAATTGAACTCTCAGATTTAAATTATACTAGAGAATTATAATTGAAAATTCACAATGGAAATAGATTTAATAAGGCATTTGAGAATGCATAGATGAGTTTAAACTAAGTCAAACGTTAGTCAAAACACAAAGTACACAACAAACTTGAATATTTCAGCTATACAGCCCTCATTAGTAGGGTTGTAAGGAGTTGCCCTGCCACCCCAAAACCATGGGATTCAAATCTACTAGCTGCCTCTTTGAAGAGAGACAAACTCCTTCATGTGATTTTCAACCACAAAACACCTGCTATTGGGTTAACAGTCAGTTCTTACTTGACAACATATAAAAACAATAGGTTCATTTCATACTAATTGTTTCCAAGATAGTTGTTTAAATTCAGTATGCTTTGATTCAGATATGTTTCCTCATGGTTTACTTATTTATTTATATATTTTTTACAGAATATGAAAAAGTAATCTTTAAATAAGGTATATCCAAATAATTAATAACAAAGTCTAGCAATATCTTGACTGGGTAATGTGTATACTAGGATTTTTGACTTAGAAGAATTTATCACTTTCATCTTGCTCTAAGTAATTTATAAAATATATTCATGTTATTACATTATAAATGCATTAGAAAAATTGGACCATCTAACTGTTTCATTTTATAGTACTCTAAAGATTTTCAATGTTGTGATAGGATATTATTCATGTACACATAAGGAAGACCTGTTAATGTGACTATTATTCAAGCAGACAAACCACACATCTAAAACCAGAAAAGAGGAAATGTAAGAATTTTACCAAATGTTACAGAATTGAACAAACAAGGAATCAAGATGCTTTTATGGTGACCAGAACGCAAAAGTTGGGAGACAATAAAAAAATACGGACTTGGTGACAGAAATGAAGCCAAAAATAGAATGATCAAATTTTGAATGATTAATAGTTTATTCATGGCAAATACCTCTTAAAAAAAAAACCCTGAAACAGCAAATTTACACATGGATCTCTTAAGAAGCATAAGAATTAGATTAATTACATCTGTGGATGGAATTGTTGAAGAAGTTTAATATCAACAGTCAAAACCAGGACAGGTGCTTACTGTGGTACAGATTATCAATTACTTTTATGCAAGTTCTAATTGAGGCTGAAGAAAATTCAACAAGTCCACAAGAACCAAACTGTGATCTTGAGTGTGGCTCGCTCTGAGTAATGATAGCCAAGCCACAGCTGAGATCAGAGTCCAGGCAGGACTGAGCAACCGCTAAAAACAAAAGGTTCCACCCCGCCTCCCACCAGAGAGGTTAGTCCCTGAATTTTGAAACTATCCAGCTTTTTGGTTTAAGAATTAAACCTACCCATTGTTATGTTGGAACACTTACCTATAAGGAAAATATAGCCTCACTAGATAGGAATCCTTTTTTTAATTATTAAACTAAATAAAAATGATAAGGGGACTAAGAAAGGAGCCTTTTTACAATGATAAGCTATGAGAGGACCTCTCCCTAAGTCTTCCGCTTTTTCAGAATTCATTTCCTCATGTTCCCGTTTTCTTTCTGCATGCAGTTAACAACAATTAAGTCCATTCTACCTGAATTTAAAAATCATCTTAAGAAATAATTTGAAGCATTGAACATCAATGATCAATGACCAGATGAGTTGTGGGATGACATCAAGGACATCACCCTTGAAGAACGCAAAAGATCACGTCAAAGAAAGAAGATAAATTAAAAAAAAACAAACTAATGTCAAAAGAGACCCTAAAGGGGAGCTCTGGGGGCCTAGAGGCAAGAAGGTGCAACTACAATCCCAGAGGTGCACGGTTCAACACCAGATGCTCTGCCGGGGAAGGAGGGGCAATCTCCTCCTGTACCAGTCAGATCTGATTTGACGGTACATGCACACAAAAATAATAAAGTTAAAAAAATATTTAAAAAAAATAAGAAAGAGACCCTAAAATTTGCACTAGAACATGGAGATGCTAAACCAAATGGAAGAGATACTGAAAAGAGCTCAACAAAAGATTTCAAAAGACAACTTGAGAAGACAAAGTATTATAAAGGAATGTGCAAAGAGTTGGAATTGGAGAATAAAAAGGGAAGAACTTGCCTGGTATTTCTCAAGCTGAAAGAACTGAAAAACAAATCCAGGAGTTGCAATGCTTAGAGAAGCCTCAAAACAATATTGGAGGGCTAAACAGAATCATTATAACAAAAAAGAATTGACTGATGTTGAAATATTTAAGGAAATACCACGTGATCAAGAGCCAATGATAGTGAATGAAAAAGTTTAAGCTATACTGAAGGCATTGGCAAAAAAATGAGGTCCCAGAAATTGATGGTATCAATTGGCACATTTCAACTAACAGATGCAGACCTAAATGCACTCAAAAGTCTACACCAAGAAATGTGTTACATATTTTCAAATATATTTAACTGACTGAAAGAGATACATATTTGTATGTATTCCAAAAAAAGGTGATTCAACATGTGGAAATTATTGAATAACATCAGTTATATCACATGTAAGCAAAAATACTGCTGAAGAGCATTCAAAAATTGTTAGAACAGCACATTGACAGGGAACTGCAAGAAGGTTAAGTGGAAGTTAGATGAGGCTGTGGAGCTGGTGATATCATTGCTGATGTCAAATGGATCTTGGCTGAAAGCAATGTGGCATCAGGACTGGAGGAAGGCTCAACAGTAACATACATTATGCCACAACCTTACTTGCTTGCTGAAAGTGAGAAGGACTTGATGCCCTTTCTTCAGAAGCTTAAAGAATGCACCTTTCAATATGGATTGCAACTCAGGGTTAAGAAAACCCACATCAGCAGCAGTTGAGCAAAGGCTGGTTCCATATGCTGTGTACGCAGATAGCAAAAGAACTAATATTTGTGCATTCCCCTTACCCAGGAGAATACAGAAAGATCTGAAAAACTCAGGTGACATGAGATTGAGTTAAGAATTCTGCTTACTTACCCTGAAGGAGAACTTCGGTTACTCATGGCACCTGGTTTAGTTCTGTGTTCCCACGTCCTTCAAAATCCTTGCCTCCAAGGAGCAGTCCAGTTTCACCCTCTCTAGGACAAGTAGCTAATCAGGAACTGTTAGTGAAGTTGCTAACTTACACATCCTGCAGTTATAGAAAGATTGATCTTCATTGTTATTTAGCAAAATAATGGAATTCTGAGTTTAAATCTAAAGAACTTGTGGCCTAGTGGCAAGAAAGTGGGCTGAAATCCCAAAGGCACGAGGTTCGAGTCCACTAGCTGCTCTGTGTAAGTAGTATGGATAATCTCCTGTTGTGTGATTAACTGCCTTGAAAACCCACCGAAGAAGGATCAGCTATGGGTCAATTCTGACTCTATGGCACATTATTTGACTCTGTTATCCTCATCCTTTAATTCAAATGGTGGTGTTAGAATGAAAGAGGGAGAATGGTTGCAGTATCACGAGTCTCTTTAAAATGTGTGTTAATTCATTATGTTAACCTGTTGGACACTGTTATTTAATCATACATTTTGAGAAAAAGTATGCCTTTTAAATTCATTTGTTTAAATTTCAAACACCATATGGCAAAATTCAAGTAAGTGTACCATCAATATCTCAAGGCTTCAGGTTTCATACTTTCAGGTTAGGTGGAAGAATGCTGTTTTTCATAGTTGCCTGAGCATCATAACAGATACATGAGCACCACCTTTTGGCCAAAAACCATAATAATAATAATAACAAATATTTAATTTCTTTTTCATAGTGATGAATTCTCTTTATGATGTATACAGCTTCAGCTTCAGCTTGAACTTGCAGAAGGTTGAATACTGCAGCCTTGAATATGGATTGATGCTCAACATCAAGAAAACAAAAATTCTCACCACTGGACCATTTCATGATGGATGGTGAAGAGATTGTGATTATTAACAGTTTCAGTTTGCTTGGCTCTACAATCAAACAGACAAATTGCACTGGGGAAAGTCTGCTGTCAGAGATCTCTCAGAAGTACTAAAGAGCAATGATGTCATCAGTCTGGAGATTAACATGTGCCTGCAATTACTTGCTATGCATCATAGAGCTGGACAATGACAAGAGATGATAGAAGGAGAATTGATGCCTTTGAGCTGTGGTGCTGGAAAAGAGTATTGAGGATACCGTGGACTTCTAAGGGAACAAACAAGTTTGTTCTGGAGAGGGTGAAGCCAGGTTACTCCTTGGAGGTAAGGACTCTGAAGTTTCATCTAACATACTTTGGACATTTTGCAAGGTGGGATCAGTCCTAGGAGAGAGACATCATGCTTGGGAGAGAGGAGGGACAGCGCAAGTGAAGAAAACCCCCAATGAAATGGATTGATTCAGTGACTGGAGCAATGGGGATAGGTGTGTCAGAGACAATAAGATTGGCGAGGAACAGAGCAGGGTTTAGGGCTGTTGTACATAGGGTCACTATGAGTCACAGGAGACTTGATGGCACATCATAACAACAACAACAATAACAACATAATGTAAACAGCCATTCTTGAACAAATTGGAAATTAAATGGAAACTACCGTATTGCCCAGTCAAAACAAACACCAAAAAGCAGGTCTTCTCTCTAAAATGAATGAGCAGTGAATTTTCCTACTTTAATAACCCTAGGAATACAGTTTAAATCTACCAGCTGCTCTAAGGGAGAAAAATGAGTAATCAACTCCTATGCAATTTACAGTTTGTGAATACCTGCTGGAGGACCAACTATGACTCAGTTTCGACTATAAGGTACATAACAACGATACCAAAAAAGTAATAACAAAAAAAAAAATCAATCACAAAAAGTTTCCTTTCATAATGTGGTTTATGGATTTAAAGCTCCAACACTTGTGCTCAAGAATGCCAAAGTCATGCAAAAGAAATCATTCTGACCTGATGTGTCTGGATCTTACAGCAGCATTATCTGAAATGTATTCAGCATTCCTGCATGAGGCCCAACTAACTACAGATGCTTCCTGGCCCAGGCTCATTCAGTTCTGAATCTAGAGTACAGTCTACTACATTTCAATTTGCTTCAAGCATTGAAGACAAAATACATCATTAAGAGCTCAGGTGGCATCATCCACAAGGAGTTGTGCTGCTAAACACAATGCTGTGTGTCAGGTAGTTGGAATCCACTGGCTTCCTGGGAGAAAGAGAGGCAATTTCCCCACCCTAACCTCCCATCATTTAAAACCTCAGAGGCCTGATAGAGGGTTGCTATGAGTTGTTATGACTGTATGTTGGCATTGACTCATATGCAGAGTTTGAAGTGAGTTGATTTTTAGAATTCTTGAAGAAGAGATTAAATAAATTACTCTGTTCATTCCTTTAAATAAAGTTCTTTTTTTGGTGATTTGATAGTGTAATTGTTTAGATTTGATCTACATATGTCAGACTTTCTTATCTCACACTCTAATTCTGTAAGAGTCTTTGCTACTATTATATTTTGAATAGTTAATGTTTAAACACCAATATACACTGTTGTTGTTAAGTGCCATCGAGTCATAGGCAATTCATAACGACCCTATGAATGGAAGTCCTCAACACTTGTGTGACTTTCATCCTTTCTCCAGGTTCATAGGGCTTCCAGAGGCAAGCTATTATGGAAGTCGATGCCACTCCTGCTTCCAAGCTTGTTTTAATCAGGAAGCCCCACCAAACACTGTCAGCCATGGGTAACCATTAACGCATTTGACACATCAGTGTTACAGTGTTCAGCTTCACAGAGGCCACAAGTTACCTCTGTACGGCAAGTAGACACACCAGGACTACACCACACAGAAGAACATGTGAATAAACACTAGTGCCCCACAAATTGTGAATTCGTATCATTTTTTATTTTAAAAGCCTCTAAGTTGTACAAAAGTGTGTTCCGTCTGCACTGTCCACCTAATATGCACAGATGTATGGATAAGCATTAAAAGGTTCTTAGCTTGTGGAGCAGGAAGTCCTGAGGACCCTTGGTTTATTGACTTGGCCCCATGTCGTGGGGGCTAAGGCTGAGAGATAAGACTAACAGGTATGGAACACAAGAAGTGTGGGCTTCTGAGTTTGTGGGTGATGCCCATTCAAACCTAGTCACAGATGGCTAGATAAATTGACCAGAAGGCAAGGAGATGAAAAGAAGCTGATCCATGCTGTGAGCTAGTGTGGATTGCTGCGAGCTGATGGCTTGTTCTGGACTGGACTTTGTAGATGCAGATGCTCAAAGTTTCCAAATGGAACAGAAGATACTTTAGTAAACAGGATGTGCTTATTCCCTCAGAGTACTATGGATATGATAGACAAATCATAAATTGCCTACCTAAAAGGCATGAGATACAAGGTAGCTGGCTTACATGTTTTAACAAATGTAGTTATTACTCAGATGATTGTAACTGGGGGAAACCCCTACACACAAAAAAGGGCTTCAGATCCTTGGCTTATAATTTGAGAATCTTTGGTTTTCTTTTTGGAAGCAACAAAGAGAAAAAAAGAAAAACTAGTCCTGTAATACAACCCTTTATATACCTATTTTCATCTAATAGAGTTTAAAGGCACTTTATTCACTGAAAACAATTAAACACTTTGTCCCAAGTGACTCCATGGCACATAACAACAACAACAATTGTTTCGTTAAATGCCAAAAAGTTACACAGAGACTAAATTTAAAAACCATTCTTTTCAGTGGTAACCAGATATTTTTAGATCTTTGAATTTTTATATTAATTTTTGTTGAGAGTGATAGTATGTTAGCAAGCTAAAACTTCTGTTTTATAATATGAAACAACAATTTTTTGAAATTTTCTTGAGGAGAAATTACTCAACTACTTCTCATGCTAATAGTTTGTACAAAATAACACAATTTCTTTTTAATAGAATTGTACAAGTTTAAATAAGTAAACCTCATAGTATTTCAGTAAAATGTATTCAAAAGCATTCATGCTATCATCATAAAGTTGTTTTGTTAATGTTATGTGCCACTGGAACCAGCTTTTAGCCAATCTTCTGGTAGATTTCCATTGGCTGTAAGTCACACAAGAGGAAATAGCCCATCTTTCTGCCAAAAAAAGAACCAGTGGATTTGAATCATGTACCTTTCTAAAGTACTCAAGAGCAATGGTGTCTCTCTGGAGACTAAGGTCTGACTGATACAGGCCATGGTTTTTGCAATC
>NW_006399955.1:5270512-5274917 GCF_000299155.1 Elephantulus edwardii
AGGAGGGGAAGACCCTCTATGAGGTGGATTGATTCAGTGACTGGGGTAATTGGGATGGGTGTGTCAGAGGCAGTGCGATTGGCACAGGATAGAGGAGGGTTTATGGCTGTTGTACATGGGTCACTATGAGTCGCAAACGACTCGATGGCACATAACATCAACAACAACATCCTTTCTATTGGCAGTGCAGTTCCTTCTCCATGAGCCCACCAGCTAAATTTAAGTTTGGCTTTACAGAAAGCATGCTGGAAAAGATTTTCTTGCACCCTGTTTATTTAGGAGTGCCCTTGGTGCCATGACCTGTGGACAAAGTGACTGTGATCCAGTGTACTTGTCTGAAACAACTGTTTAGTAAAATAACTGTCTGGGGGTTGTGAAGGCTAAAATTTAGAAAATTCAGTTGATTTTTAAATATAGGAAATGAACGTTGATAATATGGGTGAATGGGCCTCATCCAATGTTTCTAGAACAAAAACATTTTGGGTTTGTGTCCCAGGAAAGAAATCGAGGCCAAGAACCAGGCCGAGGTAGAAACATTTCTGAAAGTTTATTGTGCGCGGGGCGACTCAGCAACCTGAGTAGCGCTGGGGGCTGGGTGTGGAGGGGGGCATTATATGGGCTTTTAGCAAGTGTGTTTTAGGGGGTTATGAGATGAGTTTAGCGTTGCAGTAGCTCATTGGTGCAAAAAGTTTCTGGTCTTGGAAAAGGTCCTAATGAGGGAATTCCTGAGCTCTGGTTTCAGAAAATGTCCTGACATAGTATTTTCTGATTTGAGCTTCAACCTCCATTTTTATTTTAGACTAACGATCACTAATAGCCATCTGAGTTTACAAACTAATGTTCTTCATTATACATTTGGGGATCCCAGCCTCTACAATAGCATGAGCTATCTCTTTAAAATTATTCTCTCTCTCTTCACTTTCCAAATATATGTTAAAATTATGTAAGGAAGTTAAGGCCTCGTCAATATAAAAGTGCACTGCTCACCAGAAGGATGTTTAGATGTGTATCCCAAGGTTTAAAGGGGGCAAAGAGACAACGTTAAAGTTAGATGAGAGAGAATGCCCCTATATTTCTTTAACTCTATTCATATTAGTGTGTATGTGTTTGTGTATTTTATTGGATCTTTTTTTTTTTCTTTTTCTGTTAAGTAGAAACAAGAAGAATACAGAATGAGAGACTTAACTGTGATGGGACACAGTTTTCAGCCAATATTTGGAGAGCTCTGGGACAAAGGTTCTCCAGTACTGTCTCAAATTTAGGCAAGAGATGTGAATCTTTATAGGATCCTATTGTTTTTTCATGCCACATGAAATGTCCCCAGGAAGAGAACATAACCTTAGGCAAGGTTTTCCTTTTTGAACAAATTCAGCCATCAATATAGACTAGATAGAGGTGAACCCTTCTTGCTTCTAGGGAAGGAATGTTTCTCTCCTGAGGGGCAATCTGGGTGATAGGCCTCAATATCCATTTCAATGCTAAATTTACATAAGAGAGTATTTCCCTTTGTTTGTACCTTTAGTCTTAATTTTGTCCTTGCTCACTAATTAACTAAACTAATCTGTGTTTCATTGACTATGCAAAGGCATTTGATTGTGTGGATAACAACAAACTGTGGCTGACTTTGAGAAGAATGGGAATCCCAGAACACTTGCTCCTGCTAATGCAGAGCCCTATACTTGGACCAGGAGGCAGGAGGCAGTTAGCAAAATAGAGCAGGGAAACACTGCATGGAGAATGGTGTACACCAGGGAGATGTCCTATCTCCATACCTTTTCAACCTGTATGCAGAAAAGATTATCCGGGAGGCTGGGCTGTATGAGGAAATGTGTGGCATCAGGATTGAAGGAAGATTCATCAACAGTCTGCATTATGCAGATGACACAACCCTGCTTGCTGAAACTGAGAAGGACCTCAGTTTCTTGCTGCAGATGGTCAAGGACTGCAGCCTTCAATATGGATTGAAGCTCAACATCAAGAAAGCAGATTCTCACCACTGAGCCTATTGACAGCATCATAATAAATGGTGAAGAGATTGAGATTCTTGACATCTTTAGTTTGCTTGGTTCTACAATCAACATTCTTGGTACCAGCAGCCAGGAAATTAAAAGATGAATTGCATTGGGTAAGTCTGCTGTCAGAGACATCACAGAGATACTAAGGAGCAACGATGTCAGTTTGGAGACTAAGGTGTGCCTGATACAGACCCTGGTTTTTGCCATTACTTGCTATACATCAGAGAGCTGGACAATGACTAAGGATGGTAGAAGGAGAATTGATGCCTTTGAGCTTTGGTGCTGGAAAAGAGTATTGAATATACCATGGACTGCTAGGAGAACAAACAAGTTCATCCCGGAGAGGATGAAGCTAGGCTTTTCCTTGGAGACAAGTATTTTGAAGCTCCGTCTGACATACTTTGGACATGCTACAAGGCAGGATAAGAGCTTGGAAAGGGACACCATGCCTGGGAGGGTAGAGGGACAGTGCAGGAGAGGAAGGCCCTCGATAAGATTAATTGATTCCTTCATTGAGGTAATGGGCATAGGTGTGTCAGAGACAATAAGGGTGGCAAGAGATAGAGCGGGGTTTAGGGTTATTGTACATAGGGTCACTATGAGTCGCAAGTGACTCAATGGCACATAACAATGACAACAACAGTCTATCCTTTAAATTCTAATCCGATTTAATGCAGATTCTTACACAGCTGAGTTCATAGTGACTCCTACTTACCAGTCATGGAGCAGAATGATTGTTACACTTTTCTAATGAGAGAACAAATTTTGTGACACTCTTTGCAATACCTTACTTTTAGTTGCATGGTCATCGACTTAAGCCTATTTGAATTTCCATTGGCACCATTACCCCAGGATACCTCAACAAAATCACAAGAGATTAGATATTTTAATATTTCTGGAAACCTACAGTAATTCTCAACATCAGTCTGACCACATATGAATTATTACCTCAAAATAGTTCATAATTTTAACATTTTCATTGTTGCTAAGTATAATCTAATTGGCTCTGACCCATTGTAACCTTACTAACAATAGATCCTGAGTCATCTTCTAAATCACCACTGTGTTTTAGCTCATTATTGCTGTCACTGTGTCAAGTTATCAGAAATGAAACTCTCCCTTTTTTTTTTTGCTGACCACTTTTCCAAGTACAATGTCTTTTTGCTGACCATTTTTCCAAGTACGGTGTCTTTTTCTATCACATAAGGTAATGCTGTAAAATTTCTGAGTCTTTAAAGAGCAGTTTGTGTGTAAGGTTGCTGGATTATTTTTTTATTATTATTTTTTCTTAAAAGCAACTAGTAGGCAAAATAAATTTGTAATAAGAAATAAAGATATTCAATCTAAGCCAAAGATTGGAGAAGTTTTGTACACATAACTCAGTAATAGAAAAAAGAATAAAATTATTTTTCATTCACAGTAAACGTTTTCAAATGCTAAGTTGTTAAAACATAAATTAATATTTTTTTAAAAGCCTCCAAAAATCATTGCTGCAGAGTTGGTTTTGATTTATGAAAGCCCTCTATAGGATTTCCAAGGCTGTTAAATATTTACAAGAAGAGATTGCATTTTTCTTCTACAGAGTATCCCATCAAGTCAAACTACTGACCTTCCCATAACATCTCAACATATATTACACTGCTGTGTTGTGTGCTGTTGAGTCAGAACAGACGAGAACAGGTTTTCAGAGGCAGTAAATCACACGTAAGGAGTCTGTCCTTCTACTGCAGAGTGTCTGGTAGGCTCAAATCTTTTATCTTTGGGATTGCAGGGCAGCTTCTTACCTCTACACTTCTAGAGTTCCTTAATCATTCAAAAACCAAACTCACTATTGTTTACTGGATTATGACTTATAGCAGTCCTCCCCTGGGCTTCAATGGAAAGTAAAACTCTATAGGAAGATACTGGGGAGCTCTGGTGGCCTAGTGGCAAGAAACTGCACTGCAATCCCAGAGGTACACGTTTGAATCCACCAGATGCTCTGCTGGAGGAGGGGCAATCTTCTCCTGTACCAGTCAGATTGATTTGATGGTACACACAAAAAAATAATAAAATATAGGAAGATACTGCTCATTATTTTTTTTCCCCTCTAGAGCAACAAAATTGTTACTGAATGCAAAAGATTCTTTCCATAGTCAATTGTCAATAAGACAGACGGGTTACAATAACCATAGCACGTTATTGCAGATCTGGGAGAAAGTACTGAGATCTCCATTTGGGAGTTCTCATTGAAGGACCCCCGAACCAGTGGTCCTGTCCTGTCCCGAGTGGACGGCGAAGACCCAAGACTCCAAGACACTGGCTTGATGCAACAGCAAGAGGAGAGGTTTATTGCGGAGCTCCGGGCCGACACGTATCTCTCGCAGGAGACAGAGGAGTCGACCTCGAGC
>NW_006399955.1:5275072-5290598 GCF_000299155.1 Elephantulus edwardii
GTTTCACAAATTCTTAAGTATACAATGAGTTCAAACTCCAGGGTAGTGGAAAAGCACAAGACACATGCGTTATCAGTTGGGAAACAAAGGCACATGGGTTATCAGTCGAGAAACATCTGCTTGTTTGCCCTACCCTGTAGTTAGCCATTTTTGAAATACTGTTGCCCTGGATACAACTGGGTGTGGGGCTCTACCCAGGACAATGGAAAAATTTCTGAGTTTAACTTAGCTGAGAACTATAGAAACCTGAGTTTAATTCAGCTGAGAACTATAGGAGCTGTTTTAATTTTAATCTTTCATCATTAGGCTTTTATACCAGGGCTAGATACTAACTCTCTTAACTACGCGCTTTTGTTAGTAAAATTAAAGAATTTCTATATTTGAAAACAAAACAAAACCAAAGTAATTCACACACAGACGCCATCAACAGGCAGCTTACAAAAGAGTTAATGTATGACAGAAAAACAAACCCTGAAAAGATAAAGGCTAAGTCAGGAAAGAAGCACCTCCCCTCCTGGCAACCTGGCAGATTAAGATACAATTTACATATAGCTGGGGAAAATGGTTTCAAAAAGGTAACCACTGATCTAGGAGAGATGTTTTTCCTTTTCTGATAAACAGATTACATCACTGAAGAAAGGAAACAAAGGATCCTAAAGCAAAGTAACTGGTTTTCAGGCTGGAGAAAACTGGTGTCAGTTTTATAACTATATAAACTATAGTTGTATAACTGATACATATTTAGAGAATTCTGAATTTATAAATACCACCCCATCAAAATAAGGAAAGAAGTGCATCATCAATGCATCCTGTCTCCATTTCTTCTCAATCTATATGAAGAGCAGGTCATTCGGGAGACTGGGCTTTATGAGGAGTAATGTGGCTTCAGGATTGGAGGAAGAAGCTTCAACAACTACATTATGCAGATAATGCTTCTTGAAACTGAGGAGGACCTGAAGCACTTGCTGCAGAAGGTCAAGGGCTGTAATATTCAGAATAGATTGAAGTTCAACATCAGGAAGACAAAAATTCTCATCACTGAGCCAATTAGCAGAATCATGCTGACATTGAAGTTGTTAACAATCACAGCTTGCTTGGCTCCACAATCAACAGTCTTGTCACCAGCAATCAGGAAATAAAAAGATAAATTACATTGCTCCAGTATGCTTTCAGGGATCTCTGCAGAGTACTTAGAAGCTACAATGTCAGTCTACAGACTAAGATGTACCTGATACAGATCATGGTCTTTACAATTACTTGCTATATGTCAGAGAGCTGGACAATGACTAAGGATTGCAGAAAAAGAATTTATGCATTTGAGTTGTGGTGCTATAGAGGAATCTTGAACATACCATGGACTGGTGAGAAAACAAATAGGTCTGTCTTGGAGAGGGTGAAATCAAATTTCTCCTTAAAGGCTAGAATTTTGAAGCTCTGTCTCACATACTTTGGGTGTGTGGCCAGGAGGGACTGATGCTTGAAAAAGGTCATCATGCTTGGAAGGGTGGAGGGACAGCACAGGAGAGGAAGACCTCAGATGAGATGGACTGATATCGTAACTAGGACAATAAGGGCAGGTGTGTCAGAGTCAGTGAGACTGGCTCAGGGCAGGGCGGGCTTCAGAGCTATTGCATGTGGTGTTGCTATGAGTTGCAGGTGATTCAATGTCACATAACAACAGCAATAATGATTGTATTCCAAAGTTGGCTGATAAAAGTTGGCTGTTATTGTTAAGTGTCAATGAACAAAACATCTGAACCTTCTCCTATCCTGTGCCATCTTCACAATCTCTACACACTCTAGCCCACTGCTGCAGTCACTGTGTCAATCCACCTGGTTGAATATCTTTCTCTCCTTTGCTGTCCTTCCACCTTCCCAAGCATGATGTCCCTCTCCAATGTAACCTCTCCTAGCAATATGCCTAAAGTATATATGATAAAGCTTTACCATCTTTGACTCTAAGGAGTACTCTGATTCCACCTTCTCCAAGACAGATCTTTTCGTTCTTTTAGGAGTCCATGGGATAGATGTTCAGCACTCTTCTCCAGCACTGTAGTTCAAAGGCATCAATTCTCTTTCTGTCATTCTTATTCATTGTTCAGCTCTCAGGTGTATAGCAAGTGACTGAAAAGATGATGGCCTGGATTAGGCAAACCTTAGTCTTCAAACTGACAGCATCACTCCTCAATAATTTGGTGAAGTCCCTGATTAGAGACTTTCCTAGTGAAGTACATTTCCTGATCTCCTAACTGCTGGTACCAAGGCTGTTGATTGTGGATACAACTAAGGTAAAGTCACAAACAGTATTAATCTTTTCTCCATCTATTATGAAGTTGCCTATCAATCCATTGGTGAATATATTTGTTTTCTTGATATTGAGATGCAATCCATACTGAAGTCTACAGTGTTTAACTTTCTGTAGAAAGTGTTACAAGTTCTTTTCTTTGGGCAAGCAAGGTTTTGCCATTTGTAAGCCGAGTTATTAATGCGTCTTCCTTCACTCCTGACACTGGAGTCTGGTTTTCTCCTCTTTAGACATTTGATGTAAGAAAAAGTGGGATTTATTGCTTCAAACTCACAGATCCATAGTTTGGTTTTGTGGATGTGGGGCTTGGGAAAATGTACAGTTAAAATGGTTATCACTTCTTTCTGTGAATTGGGAGAGAAAGCCTAAAGATTTAGTTTCTGTTACAGAGGGGTAAAGAAAATCAGAGAAGTTTCTTGATGACCTGACACAAAAGGGTATGATGATGAAACTGCGAATTTCTTTAAAAGTCTATGTATAATGTTTTTCAGGGATTTTTCTCCTTTACATATTATAATATTATGTTGAGCTATATTACAAAAATAATTCTTTTTTATTATTTCATGCTAAAATATATTGGAAAAATGATTAATGTTTTGTTATACTAAGAAATCTGGAAGATACATACCTGGCCAACTGATAGGAAGATATCTACACTTATCCCCATTCCAAAATCAAGTGACCCAACAAAGTGTGGAAATTATCAAACAATATCATTAACATCACACTCAAGCAAGATCCTGCTGAGGAAATGACTGGAACAGTACATCAGCAAATAATTGCCAGATATGCAGGCTGGGTTTAGAAGAGGCAATGGCACTAGAGACATCATAGCCAATGTTAGACATCTTCGCTGAAAGTAGATAGTACAAGAGAAATGTCTATCTGTGCTTCATTGACTATGCAAAGGGATTTGACTGTATAGTTCACAACATTTTGTGGCTAAACTTGAGAGGAATGGTAATCTCAGAATAGTTAATTGTGCTCATGCAAAACCTATACTTGGACCAGTAAGCAGTAATTAGATTAGAGCTTGGGAACACTGCATGTTTCAGGGTCAGGAAAGATGTGCTTCAGGGATGCATCCTATCTCGATACCTTTTCAATCTATATGCAGAACAGATAATTTGGGAGGCTAGATTTCTGAGGATAAATGTGGAATCAGGACTGGAGGAAGACACATCAAAAACTTGTGTTATGCAGACGATACAACCTTGCTTGCTTAAACTGAAGAGAACAAGGCATTTGCTGCAGAAGGTCAAGGACTGCAGTCTTCAATATAGGTGGAAGCTCAACATCAAGGAAAAAAAAGATTTTCACCACTGGGCCTAGTGACAGCTTCATGATAGACAGAGAAGAGATTGAGATTGTTGATAACTTCGGCTTGCTTGGTCCCACAATCAACACTGTTGTTGCTGTTATGTGCCATCGAGTCACTTGCAACTCATAGCAACCCTATGTAAAACAGCCCTAAACTCTGCTCTGTCCTGTGCCAGTCTCACTGTCTCCGACACACCCATCCTGAGTACCCCAGTGACTGAATCAATCCACCTCATAGAGGGCCTTCCCCTCCTGCCCCTGCCCTCCAAACTCCAAAGCATGATGTCCCTCTCAAAGGACTGGTCGTTCCTTACAACATGACCAAAGTATGTCAGACAAAGCCTCAGAATCCTTGCCTTCAAGGAGCAGCCTGATTTAACTCTCTCCAGGATGAATCTGTTTTTTTCTTAGCAGTCCATGGTATTCTCATTACTCTTCTCCAGCACCAGAGCTCAAAGGCATCAATTCTCCTTCTATCCTCCTTCGTTATTGTCCAACTCTCTGATGCATAACAAGTGATTGCAAAGACCATGGCCTGTATCAGATGAACCTTAGTGTCCAGAGTGACACCATTACTCTTCAGCACTTTGGAGAGGTCCCTAAAAGCAGATTTTCCATGGCAATACGTCTCTTAATTTCCTGGCTGCTGGTGCCAAGAATGTTGACTATGGAGTCAAGAAAACGACAGCTGTGAACAATCTCAATCTCTTCACCATCCATCCTGATGCTGCCAATTGGTCCAATGTTCAAAACCTTTGTCTTCTTGATACTGAGCCTCAATCCATATTGAAACCTGCTATCCTTGACCTTCTGCAGCAAGTGCTTCAGGTCCTCCTCAGTTTCAGCAAGCAGGGTTGTGTCATCTGCATAATGAAGATTGTTGATAGATCTTCCACCAATCCTGATGCCGCATTTCTCCTCATAGAGCCCAGCCTCCTGGATGATCTGTTCTGCATATAGGTTGAAAAGGTATGGAAATAGGATGCATCCCTGGTGTACGCCCTTCCCAATTTTGAACCATGCAGTGTTTCCCTGCTCTGTTCTGGCAACTGCCTCTTGGTTCAAATATAGGTTTCACATTAGCACCATCATGTATTCTGGGATTCCCATTCTTCTCAGAGTCAGCCAGTTTGTTATGATCCACACAGTCAAACACCTTTGCATAGTCAATGAAACACAGATAGACATTCCTCTGGTACTCTCTGCTTTCAGCTAAGATCCACCTAACATTAGCTACAATATTCCTAGTACCAAGACTCCTTCTAAACCCATCCTGGACTTCTGGCAGTTCTCTGCTAAAGTGCTGTTCCAGTCGTTTTTGGATAATCTTCAGTAGAATCTTGCTTGCATGTGAAATCAATGAGATTGTTCTATAGTTTCCACACTGTGTTGGGTCACCGTTCTTTGGAATGGGAACAAATATAGATCTCTTCTAGTCAGTTGGCCAAGTGGTTGTTCTCCAGATTTCTTGGCACAACTTGGTGAGCACATCCAGGCTAACATTTGTTGGCTGAAATACGTCAATTGCTACAGCATCTATTCCTGGAACCTTATATTTTGCTATTTCCTTCAAAGCAGCTTGGACGTCTTCCTTCATCATCATAGGTTCTTGCTCATATGTTGTTTCATTAAATTCTTCTGTGTCTGCCAATTCCTTTCGATAGAGTCACTCAGTATTTTCTTTTAATACTTCCTGTATCACTGAATATTCTGCCGAGAACATCCTTGATTATAGCAACTTGAGCTTTGAATTTGTTCTTCAATTCCTTGAGCTTAAGAAATGCTAAGCAAGTTCGGCCCTTTTGATTTTCTGACTCCAGTTCCTTGCACATTTCATTGTAATATTTTACTTTGTCATCCTGCACTGCCTTTTGAAATCTTCTGCTCAGTTCTTTTTTGTTGCTGTTGTTATGTGCCATCGAGTCTCTTGAGACTCATAGTGACTCTATGTACAACAGCCCTAAACTATCCTCTGTCCTATGTCAATCACACTGTCTCCAACATACCTATCCCAATTACCCCAGTCACTGAATCAATCCACCTCATAGAGGGCCTTCCCCTCCCGTGCTGTCCCTCCACCCTCCCAAGCATGATGTCCCTCTCAAAGGACCGGTCTCTCCTTACAACATGACCAAAATATGTCAGACGAAACAGCTCTTTAGTATCTTGAATTCTTCCTTGTGCTTTGGCTTCTCTGTGCTACAGTGCAATATTCAGAGTTTCTTCTGGCATTCATTTTGGTCTTTTCTTCCTCCTCTCTCTTTGTTATGAATGTTTGCACTCTTCCTGAATGATACCCTTGATATCCTCCCACAACTCATCTGGTCTTCGCTCATTACTGTTCAAGGCCTCAAACCTGTTCCTCAGATAGTTCTGAAATTCAGGTGGGTTAGACTCAAAATCATATTTTGGTTCCCGTAGATTTGGTTTCATTTTCCTCAGCTTCAGCTTGAACTTGCATGTGAGAAGTAGTTGGTGGTCTGTTCCACAATCAGCTCCTGGCCTAGTTTTCACAGCTGACATTGAGCTTCTCCTGTGGTTCTTTCTGCAGATATAATCAATCTGATTCCTATGCATACCATCCAGTGAAATCTCTGTGTATAACCTGCATTTCTGTTTCTTATAAAACATATTTGGAGTGCGTAAGTCATGGTTTGTGCAAAATTTAATCATTCTGTCTCCGGCTTCATATCTGTCACCAAGTCCATGTTTTCCAACTACTGATTCTTCTTCTCTGTTCCCAACTTATACATTCCAGTCATCCATTGTTATCAATGCATCTTGATTGCATGTTTGATCGATCTTCAACTGTAAAAGTTGGTAGAAATCTTCTATTTCCTCTTCTTTGGATCTGGTGGTTGGTGCATATATATGAATTATAGTGGTATTCACTGGATTTCCTTGTGTGCTTATGGATATTACCCTAACACTCACAATATTGTACTTCAAGATGAATCTAGAAATGGCTTTTCTAACTATGAAAGCAACCCCGTTTTTCCTCACCTTTTCATCTCCAGAGTAATATATGATCATCTGACTCAAAATGCCCCATGCCCATCCATCTCATCTCACCAATGCCTGCCTAGTATGTCAATATTTATGCATTGCATTTCTTCCTTAACAGTATCTAATTTTCCTACATTCATGGTTCTTACATTCCATATTCCAATCACTAGTGTCTGCTTACAACTGTTCCTCTTCCTTTGTATTTCCATACTTGAAAGCTCCACCTAGGTTGCCCTTTCTATTATTCTCTGTGCTTTCCATTGTACATAGGGTTTTCAGAGGCCTGCTATTTTGGAAGTTGATGGCCAATCCTTCTTCCTAGTCTGTCTTAATCTGAATGTTCAGGTTTAGAGAAGTATCCAACAGACAAGCATTTTACAGAAAAAGTGAAAGATATATCCCTTATTGTGGAATTAATCATTAGTTTCAGTGTTGTCCCTGCCCTTGGCACAAGTGTCTTGACACAGTTATTTCCCTGCTCCACCATCCATCAAGATACCCATCCACTTCTATCCACTCCCTTCAACATCTATCTCCCATTGTCCAGCCCTTGATCTGATACCTTATATCTGAAGCATCCTTGGCTTCTGTGACCAAAAGGTCAGCTGCTGACAGTTTCTTATGCTGTGACAAGTCGCTTGCTTAAGTTTAGTGGTAATGTTTCCCAAGCGAAGGTGATGTTTCCTGTTGAACTGTTGTGTAGATAGTTTCTTCTTGGCCCTCGGGCCTGTGGCCCTCAGGTCCAAATGAATACCATGCAACCTTGAGTCCTCCATGGTTACCTGTGGAGTGGGCGGGAATTTTCAAGGCCCGTTGTGCTGCCTTGCTTTTCCACCTGTGAAGATTTCTTTGAGCCCTCTCTAAGGGTCTTGGAACTAGCAGTCAAAAAATCAAAAGATGAATTGCATTGATAAAGCCTATTGTCACGGACCTCTCTAGAGTACTGAAGAGCAAGGATATAAGTCTGGACACTAAGGTGAGCTTGATCCAGGCCATGATCTTTGTGATTATTTGTTATACATCCAAGAGCTGGACAATAACTAAGGATGATAGAAGAAGGATTGATATCTTTGAGTTGTGGTGCCAGAAGTGAGTCTTGAATATACTGTGGACAGCCAGGAGAACAAACAGGTCTCTCCTGGAGAGGATGAAAGAAGGCTACTCTCTGGAGGCAAGGATTTTGAAGCTCTGTCTCGCATACTTTGGGCATGTGGCCAGGAGGGACCAGACCTTGGAAAAGGGCATCATGCTTGAAAGGGTAGTGGGACAGCACAGGAGAGGAAGACCCAGGATGAGATGGATTGACACTGTGACTAAAGAAATGGGATTAAGTCTGTTGGAGCTGATGAGATTGACTCAACATAGGCACTGTGAGTTGCAGGTGACTTGATAGCACAAAATAACAACAACAACAATGTAAAATATACAGGTGGAAAAGATTAATGTTTTTGTTTACTTATTGTGAAGACATTTTCTAAAGAGGAGAAAAGCAGAATAGGGGCACAAGGCCTTCAGCATCTCTCTGAAAGGGTTAGAGGAAGTAAGAATTCACAATCTCTACTGTCTCAGAGCAGAAAGCAAATTGAAAGCCCATATCCCAGCCTCATGGTGCCTCTAGAACTACACAAGTAGCAAGAAATTTGAATATTTGCTGCCTACTCACAGACTTAGGGCTATGGTATCCATAATAGGGTTTATTAGGGAAGGAATTTGTTGAGTGGGGGAGGCAAAGAATATCACCCAATGCAAATCCCAGATTTAACCAAGCAGTCCTAAGGCACAACTCCTCAATAAAACCAGGCTCCAGTTTCAATTCAGCAAGAACATCAAAATCTAACTGTGGCCAGCACAAATGCAAGAAACCTCTGCCCACCCCTATCCACAGCTTGTCTGTGGCAATGCCAGTCTCTTCTCCACTAGGATATCTCTTTCACCAAGATCTTGCTGCCACAAGCCTTGCTTGCTTCAAGTCTTGCTTCTTAGTGTGGGAAGCACTCCTTCACTTATTCTAGTCCCATAGCTGATGCTGATTTTCAATATCACATTGATTTGCAAGATCATGTATCTGTAGTTAAGGTACCTGGAGACTAGAGGCTAAATGGCTTTAAACAAAGAGTCAACATTTCTGCTAACATAACAGGTGATAACATCAGTACTGGTGATGGTGACTGTAGGTGCAGGCTAATCCTATTATGCAAATGGGCAGAATAGAGACAGAGAAAGTAGTCCATTCCCTTCCAAGTGATTTCCTCTACTGTACCCTAATAGGCTTACATATTTAGAATGCACATAACAAAGACTTTTCTTTTAATTTTTATTATGTTCTTGGTAACCAGTTTAGCCTTTCACTGTGTTTCAGTTTCTTCTATTTTAGTTAATTATTAATATTATGAAAATCTTTCTAAATTTATGAAAATTAATGTCATCAATAAAGAAATTTAGAAAATAATTTTCTTTATTCTTAAGAACACCTAGAACAATTTCAAAGGCAGCTTGTTCAGTTGCCTTGTCAATAAGGCAATTTTTTTCAACTTTTACATCCTAACTAATTATAAAATTGCAATAATCTTGGCAAGGCCATTAGAGTCTTCAATCATTTTTAAATTAGCAAACTCTTCTTTTTTTAACTAAAACATAATTAATTTAATATCTATGTTAAGTTATGCAAAAAGTTTCCATTTTTAATGGACATGTTCTATAGCATAGAATAAAAAAAAATCTTTATTAAAATAAATTTACCTTCACAATTTCTGGAAATGTTAGACCATCATACTTCATACTTAAACAAATACTTTTTAACATTTAAAAATCAGTGGAAATTCTTTAAGTATTACAACAAAATATAATAATATAATCTGGAGATAAGAATCATATTTTTTTATAATATTATCCTTTTTATTCTTTATATCCTTTAGAGAAATAATTTAAAGTAATTTATCTCTTTTTTAGGCCTTGTTTAGTAAAGACAAACAATACATTTTTTTCTCTATAATTATATTTTATTAATTTTCATAAACATTTACAGAGATTTTGGGCTTCCACTCATTCATTGTTACACTATTCTCTCTACCCTCCTCCCAGTTTGTTCTTGTCCAAATGCCACAGTGCTTGTCAAAGCCAGTTCTGATTAATCTTCTTTGTCAGTGTGTCCTTTGCCATTCCCTATCACTCCTCCCTGAGAGAGACTTCACCCTGAGTCATAAGGAAAAGGGGATGGTGTATTCTCTTAGCTACTTCCTGCTGAAAAGGGACGCTGTGGGTTTCAGGGTGAAGATCTTCTCTCACTACTCTAAAGGGCCCCTTTGGCAGTAGGAAACACATAGACTATTATGGAGATTGATTTTGGAATTTAGATGCACTCTTATTGATTGTGCTTGGCTGTACATGTTCATATCCTTGAAGATGTATCATGGGGGTGTTGCAACCTAGAAGACACAAATTTGACTAACAAGTTATAAGTACATGAGTCCAAAAATTATGGAAAAGTAAAAGAAAAGATTCTTTCATTGTTTTAAAAACCCTCCCCCAGGTCCCCTCCACCCTGCAGCCCTCGCTCTAGTCTCCTGTGATGACAGAAATACCCAGTTATATCTCTCTTTTAAACGGTTCTCTCCCTCCTCTCTTTCAGTGCAGTATACATTACTGAACCCATCTTACTCAGTCTCTCCCCAACCCCAAGGACAGTCCCATTCTACAACAGTGGCATCATGTAATATTTGTCCTTTTGTGACTGGGATATTTCACTCAGCATAATGTTCTCCAGAGTCAACCATTTTGAATAATATTGCATGAGTTCCTAGTTTTTCAGTGCAGCATAGTATTCCATTGTGCGAATATACCACAGCTTCTCTAGCCATTCGTTTGTTGATGGGCACTTAGGTTGTTTCCAACTCCTTGCTACTGTGAACAAAGCTGCAATAAACATGGGTGTACACAAACAATACATTTTTAATTGCGTGTTTCTAGTGTCTTATAAAAGTTTCTTAAAATAGTTATAACATCACAGAAATAAGGAGCAGTTTTTCTTGAAATGTAGAATAATTTTCTTATCACCTTAATATAAGGCAGAAGCTTAGACACAACACTGGATATTATAAATTAGTACTCAAAATAAAATAAAACAAGAAAACTATATAAATTTATGGTCTATAGGCCATCAAAACCAGATCTATATAATAATATACAAAATAAATACCTTAGGTTTTTTTAACATCAAACAAAAAAGTTCTTTAAAGGGAACAAGACAACACAAATGGGAACTCCATTTTCTAGAATGGGAAAGAAAAAAGATAGTGCAGATGGAAATTTAATTTTCTGAAAGAAATTAGTGAAATCAGTGGCAATATGCTATGCTGCAATCCCAAAGGCACACAGTTTGAGGCCACCAGCTGCTCCATGGAAGAACAATGGGCAATCTCCTCCTCTGCAATTAACTGCCTCTGAAAACCCACTGGAGACTCAGCTATGGGTTGGTTGCAACTCTACAATACACAACAACAACAGCAACAATTGTATATCAATCTTACATATTTTTTAACATGAGCTTGAAAACAGTGTTTTGTAGAGGAAACTCAATTTCATTTATCATGGATGTTAAGAATTTGTTGAAACCTTGTTATCTCAGGATCAAATAAGTGAGTGTGCTTTTAAAGATTCTGTAACTCCTTGACTATCATACAAAACTTGCTTTAAAACTTCCTGAACTTAGTTAATTTTTCTGGGCAAATATATAGTCTCTCTATTGATAGAAAGAGAATTGATGCCTTTGAGTTGTGGTGCTGGAGAAGAGTGTTGAATATACCATGGACTGCTAGGAGAACAAACAGGTTTGTCCTGGAGAGGGTGAGCTAGAATGTTCCCTGGAGTCAAGGATTCTGAAGCGTCGTCTGACATACTTTGGGCATGTTGCAAGGAGGGACTGGTCCTTGGAGAGGGACATCATGTTTGGGAGAGTGGAGGGATGGCGCAGGAGAGGAAGACCCTCGATGCGATGGATCGATTCTGTGAGTGGAGTGGTGGGAATGAATGTGTTTGAGACGGCGAGGTTGGCACAGGATAGAATGGCGTTTAGGGCTCTTGATCATAGAGTCGCTATGAGTCGCAAATGACTCAATGGCACATAACAACAACAATAACATTCAAGTAAAAGTCAAGTCACTGTTGTTGAAATGGAACGCACATATATCTGACCATCCAGGGGCTTTGCAAGCCTGTAAAGCACTCAGGAGAAGTTAGCTCATATTTCTCTCATGGAGTCACTGGGGAATTTGAATTATCTTAGAGTTTTGTTCTTCTGGTTACCAACAAAATTCTCTGCTGACTATGCCATGAGAACCCCCTAGTCTCTCTACTTACTCAGAAGTGGTTAAAATGATTGCTCATTTAACAGCCTGATGTTAGGGAATTCAAATAAAAACAGCTTCATGAAAAAATAAAAAATAGGCATCTAGCTGAGCTGTTTTATTCCAGAGACTCATAGACCCTAATTCACTGCATAGATAGCTCAATTAGTTTAAGAAAAGTGTTAAATTCTTCTTAATTAGCATATGGTAGTGGTCCATTGACATTCTCTACCTGCATAAGTAACAAGTATGTATGGAAAATCTGGATGTGTATGTTGAGAGAGTTAATCCTTATGTGGTACATGGAATAGACAGACACTATCTATGTGCACTGAACCCAAATGTACACCACAGAAAACACCTTCATGTGTACAAACTTTGATGTGTACATGAAAGAACAAACTGAGCAGTGACAGACAAGCAAAACAATGCTGTGTCGTTCTTTAAAGAGGAAAGCAAAAGGGACAAACCAACAGTGAATTAATCAACTGGTAGATGTCAGTGAATATACATGCAAAATTTTTTAAGAGATAAAGAATGCAGAAGTAAAAAAGAATGAAGTTCATAATAAACTTTTGAAGAACTCAGTGCAAAGAAAGCACAGTCAAGGTTTCAATAGTGTACTTACCAAAGACAATCTTTAGGAATCTGGGAAGGTGGTGATTTAAATGGCTCTTCTGAGTAAACCTGCTTTCGTAATTGTTCCTAGAGTTATGAAAGGCAGTGCGTTTTCCATCTTCCATTTCCATAAAATATCAAAGTGTAAAATGATATACTCTATTAAAGCAAAAGCATCAAATTATCAAATTACAAAAAAGAAGTCAAATTACAGTTTGAACTGGGGATAAGCAGAGTCCACAAAGTGAAACCATCCAAAGAATTATAGCATGCTGGCAACTTTTATACTATAAAACAAGGAACTAATAACCCAGTTCTGGCTGGCTTAGTAGTAATTTGTAAAAGTTAAAGGCAAATTAATAAAACTGAGAGCTTTAAAGTGATTGGTGAATATAATATACACAAAATTACTTGAATGGTTTATTAATTACAAATGTAACAAAAAGCATAAATTTTTTTTCAGATGTTTATAGATTAGGAATTTTTTTTTAAATCTCTCAAGAGCATTTTCCCCTAGGTGTCTATTGTAAAGGAGATTCTCCCCCTTCCCCCCAATGTAGTGTGTCAATATTTTTTTCAGATTTTCCAGATCTAAGATCTAAGAGAAAAGATTCTTTGGGAATAAATGTGGCTGACAGCCTGAATGTGAAAGAAAGACATTTCCTTTGTTGTTGTTGTTATGTGCTGTTGAGTCAGTTGTGGCCCATAGCAATCCTATATGCAATATCTCTGATGCCTGCCCTATTCTAAGCCAGTGTCACTAATTTTGACATATCTACTCCTATTTTTCCCAGTTACTGTATCAATCCATCTCATCTGGGGTCTTCCTCTCCTGTACTGTCTTCTACCCTTCTGAGCACAATGTTCCCTTCTCTAAGGACCAATCTCTCCTGGCCATGTGCTCAATGTATGTGAGACAGCTTCAAAATCCTAACCTCCAAGGGGAAACTTGGTTTCAACTTCTTCAACACAGACCTATTTGTTTCCATGGTATGTTCAAGACTCTTCTCCAGCACCACAACTCAAAGGCATCGATTATTCTTCTGTCATCCTTAGTCATTGTCCAGCTCTTTGATGAATAGCAAGTGATTATAAATACCATGGCCTAGATTAGGTGCACCTTAGTCTCTAGACTGGCATCGTTGCTTTTTAGCACTCTGGAGAGGTCTCTGATTAGCAGATTTTCCCAGTACAATTCATCTTTTGACTTACTGACTGCTGGTGCGAAGAGTGTTGATTGTGAAGTCAAGCAAACAGTAATCGTTAATCTCAATCTGATCTCTATTTTCTTTGGGGTACATAATATAGCGGGCTTGGGGGCGAGGTGGAAACAGCAATAATAAAAACTGCTATTACAAATCAATCAAGCTCAAAACTCACCACCATTGACTAGGTTCCAAGTCATAGCTACACTACATCACTTTTCCAGGGAGTAGACTGCCCAATTTTTTCCCAAAGTCACTAAAACATGAAATATTTAGGTTAGTAGCTAAACACACCACAGTATATGTCACCAGGGCAACTTTAAAATTGAATATGTCAGCCTCAAGCCTAGACTCAACATGGAGTTAAAGCTCTATTTCCAGGCTTTTTAAAAAATTTATACACATCAAGTAATTCACATTTTAGGTACTCATACACACTATTTTTAAAAGATAATCTATATTCCTCATGACATTATCTTTGTGTACATTGTCAGAAATTAGACGAATAAAAGTGACAAATTCATCCAAGTTTTCCTGAAATTTCCGAGTTTTAGCATTGACAATCCTACCTCCTAGAAACTTCTCAACTGTAATCACCAATGGGGCCACTGCATAATTTATAGCATATGGCTAGATCTACATTCAAGAGAGGCTAGAATACACTTTAGCTGTTTTATAAAGTATTCTGTTAAAAATAGATGCATAAAAAATAAACGTAGTAACAAATCTGAAAAAAAGAAAGGGGGAAGGGAAGAGCATAAAAGGAGAATGGAGAGGTGACCACTGGGATGGTGAAGGTTATTCGGGGTAGAGACAGAGTTAAGAGAAGTTCAGTGGGGTCTTTAGGGAACAGTGTGATAATAGACATGCAGAGATGGTAGTCCATTGTATAAAGACAGTATCCATGAGAGATTGTGAGGGGCACAATGTATGTACATGGGCAAAGGACAGCGTTGCAAACCACAGCCCTTTACACAATGCCTGGAAGAAATGAACGTAAAGAGATAAACACACACACACACACACACACACACACACACAAAAGAGACAAACACACAGAAAAGACAAGACTGTAGCAAAGAAAAACACACAGATGGGACAAGAAACTGCAGCCTCGTGGGTCTGCGTTTATTGGGATTTTATAGGGGTCTACGCAAGGTTCTCATTTTCCAGGGTTTCCATAGAATCATAATAAACAGAGACCTCATTTCTCAGTTTTCACAGAATCATAAAATATGGCTACAGAAACAATGTAACAAGGGAGTGTACACACTCAGTTCCTTATAATAGATGTTGTTTTTCACATGAAAGGAGTCAGGGGACTGAATCGACTTAAGATGTATGAATTACAGGAAGAGAGACCTCCAAGTTCCCAGTCCATTTGCAGGACAGAGGACAAAGGTTGCTCTTTAATATTATACCCGAAAGTAACCTGTTTGCAGGCCGAGCTCTCAATAAGCCGGAAGCTTATCCGGAGTGCGGGCTGGACTTTCAATAATAGCATCAGGTCCTCCTCAGAGACTATTTAAGAGTGGTTGTATTGGGGAAAAGCGGAAGGGGATTAAAAATATGTACACTATAAATGAGCCCTGGATATTGTAGAATTAGCAAGTACTGAATTAGAAATAGTGAATTTGAAAATGGTAAGATTTCCCCAGGAGATAAGTTTATCAAAAGACTCATCCGAGTAAATGGTGACCGTGAACCACTGCCTAGCCCCATTACTCATG
>NW_006399955.1:5290698-5299182 GCF_000299155.1 Elephantulus edwardii
ACCCAGTACCCTGAGGAGATTTGCATTTGATTGAATTGGTGGACCCACGTTGGAACTTTGATTGGAGAGATACATATTTGAGAGAAGGGCAAGCAGTTAAGAAGAAAGGGGAGAAGGAAAGGAAGAGGCTAACTTTTCAAAACTGGAAAAATGGCCCCATGTTGGGGATAGGGCTGAGAAAGGAGACCAACAAGTCTGGAATGCAGGAATGAGTGTGGACCCCTGAACTTGCAACTGATGCTCACTTGAACCTAGACACAGATGACTGGGAAGAAGTTGACCAGAACTCAACCAGATGTAGCAAAGATGATGCATGCTGTTAGTTAATGTTGATTGCTGCAACTGAATTACTTCCTGTGGATGGGACTTTGCTTATAGATGCAGATGCTCAAAGCTGCCAAGTTGAACAGAAGATTCTTCAGCAAAAAAACTTGCTTCCCTCAGAGTACTGGTTTGATAGGAATGGGCAAATAAGAAATTGGCCGTCTAAAATTTATCCAAAGGAGGAATATTAGGACATGAGCCATGAAATAGCTGGCTTATAGACTTTCACAAAAGTAGTTTGTAGTAAGATAATTGTAAGGGTGAAAACCCACAATATACATGAATGAAATATAATGTAACTAATTACATAAAAAAAGAAGAAAAAAATCACTTTGTAATATGGATATATTTCTTGGGTATTGGCAATCATCTTGTTGTTTTGACTGCCATGTATAATAGACAATGGTGAAGTCTAGGCATACTTAAGGGATGAAGGAAATGAAGCTCATTAAAGAGAGAAAAACACATTTTTTAGTAGAGGGAGAACAGGAGAAAATAAGGACCATCAGAAATTATATGAACAGCAAGTTTTAGGTAAAAATATTCAATGTACTATCAAATACTGCAAATAAAGTATACTCAAATTTCCCCAATCAGACTGTAGCTATCAAAGGAATTCAATCATAGAGTGAATGTACTCTGAACTATGGAAAGACAAGTTATCAAAGATTTAAAAAGCACATAAACAAGTAATTCATGACAAATGAAAACAAACCTCCTTTAAGAAGAATCTTTACCCTATCAACACTGCATCATGTGCAGATCATGTGGACAGATGTGCTTCATAGTGCTCCAGCATGAATGCTTTAATACCATCTGAGAACACACATTTTCTTTTCCTTGGAAATTGTGTTTGCTCTGACAGAGAGCCTACTGTAATTTAGATGTCCTGTCCTGGCTGCATTTTTCTTGTTGGCAACATCACAAAGTACTTCCTTGTAACTATAGTGGTCACTGCCCACTGTCACCATCTGTTCTGTGAAAACAAAGGTTCAGGGATTTTTCATTCTCAAGTTCACATGCCTCTGATCATAATATTCTTAACACGATGTAAAAAGGCAGGAGTTATGGTTTGTAATGGCAAGGGAAACCTAACTTAACTACAAGAGAAAATCCTACAACTTCCTATTCACATCAGCTTGCTTATGCAATTACTTCATCACACTAGTGTTTATCTGCTCAGGACTTTATAAGTCTATTTACCACCTACATTGACCATTCAATAGCTTCTAACTTTCTTTTATATTCTTATACTTATAACCCATACATTCATCACATTTTTTTTAGTATCCTTATTTTTCTCCTGTAATCTCAAACTTGGGTTCTAGCTACTCTGACTCAAAATCTTTATGTCCCACGTTTTGAGAAGAATAAGAGATCCTTAGTTAGGACACTAGCTAATGGAGAATACTCGTTGTTGTTTGGTGCTGTCATCAAGTTGATTATGACTCATAATGACCCTATGAACAATATATCTGAACCTTGTCCTACCCTGTACCATCTTCACATTTCCTGACACACTAGAGCCCATTGTAGCAGTCGCCATGTCAATCCACCTGGTCGAGGATCGTCCTCTGCTTTGCCAACTCTCCACCCTTCCAAGCATCATGTTCCTCTCCAAGGAATATAATACTATTCTAGTCCTTATAGACTAGATAGAGAATATTAGCAGAAAGATAATCCAACTTTTGGAGTTTCCCAACCTTCCTTACACAAAATGTTTAATGTAATACCATCATCTCATTGACAACAATTTGGAACTCAGTTATAGATATGTTGCCATCTATTTGCTGGCAGGGAGCAGTGACATCCTGATGGGGGTAAGTACACCAGAGACACACCACTCCAGGAGCACTTCAGAGAGCCAAATCAACTTTACTGGGGTTATAGTGCTTATATACAGGTGAGTAAACAGGAAGGCAGGCTTGGGGTGGATTTGTAGATGTGGAGTATGCGGATTGGATAGAAGAAACTCAGCCCAGTGTAGACCACTCCCAGCTCAATGGATGTAGCAGCCATCTTCCTGGGTGGTGAACTTTCTCAGACAGCACAGGAAAGCTTTCTCTATCCTGTATTAAGGGCTGATATGGGTCAGTTAGGCTTGCATTTATCTGGAGGTAGGCGATTTGCCCAGGCCAGAAGCCTCCTCCTCCTTCCCAACACTGTCCTACATCGATGACCATCCAGTGGGTTTTCAGAAGGCAGTAAATCCCACAGGCGATGGCTTATCTTTCCCCCTAAGGTCTGTTGTTGAATTTGAACCATCAGAGAGGTACTACCTTTGTGTTAGCAGTGGCACTTTACTATATTACCAGAGCTCCCTTGCATAAAATACAGGAAAGAAAAACAAAGGCTAAATAAAAAAAATAATTAGTAGATGCCTCATAATTCATTTTTTTCTCTAATTAAAATTTTTTGTTGAATATCCTGTCCAATGATGGTTATCCCTTCATTAGCATACAAATCTTAAGACTTTATAACTGCCAGTCCAGATATCTAGAAATACTAAAGAAATTTATTAAATATCCTTCTGCCTGTTTCAGACCCATTTTATAAGAGCTAAGCCTTCTTACTCTAGTTAAGAAGCTATGTTTACTATTAATCACTGACATAAGGTTAGTTACTAGAAAGCATGATGTAGTTATAAGAAAGACAAAATATTATTAATGTTAACTATTTATTGGCTGCTATTTGCTGACAACCTTCTTCATCTCAATAAGTGTAATCTTGAATCCAGACTCCAAGCTGTAGTGAATTTTAAGGAGATTGGAATTAATAAAGGGAAACAAATATATGACCATGAAATAGTGGTATTGCATGACAAAATATTTATTGAAGCTTACACATGAACAGTTGTGCAGTTGTTAAAGCACTAATGCAAGGCCAGTAAAAGTTCAAATTTACCAGACACTTTGTGGCAGAAAGATGTGGCAATTTGCTTTAGTAATTGTTGCAGTCTTGGCTGACTTTTAACATGTTGTTATTATTAGGTCAGTCAAAACTAATAGCGAACCTTTGAGCAATGGATAAACCGTGCCCAATCCTTTGCCATCCACATTATCTGTGAAATACTTGACCACATTGTTACATTCACTGGGACCATCCATTTCATTGAGGGTCTTCCTCTCTTTTGCTAATCTCCATAGTTCTGAATGATGTCATTTCCTAAGGACTGGAACTTTTCAACAACATGCTCCAAGTATGTGAGATAAAGCTCCACCATCTTTACCTCCAAGAGAAACTCTGGATTCACTTTCTCGAGGACATATTTGCTTGTTCTTTTGACAGTCTATAATACATTCTGTACTCTTCTTCAACACCACAACTCAGAAGAACAGATTCTTTTCCTGCCGTTCTTAGTCATTATCGAACTTTTAGATGCATGCTGTTGTAGTTACATGTCGTCGGGTTGCTTGTGACTCTTAGCAACTCTATGTAAATAGCCCTGAACCCTACTCTATCCTGTGCCAACCATATTGTCTTTGACACACCTACCCTCATTACCCCAGTCACTGAATCTATCAGTCTCATTGAGGATCTTCCTCTCTTGTGCTATCCCTCCACCTTTCTAAACATGATGCCCCTCTCCAAGTGCTGGTCCTTCCTTCAACATGCCCAAAGTTTGTCAGACAAAGCCCCAGAATCTTTGTTTCCAAGGAGCAGCCTGGTTTTACCCTCTCCAGGATGAACCTACTTCTTCTCCTGGCAGTCCGTGGTATATTCTTCTCCAGAACCATTCCTCAAGAGCATTAATTCTCTATCATCCCTAATCATTGTCAAGCTTTCTGATGCATAACAAGCACATGTGAAAACTATGGCCTGGATCCAGCATAACTTATTCTCCAGAATGACATCATTGTTATTCAGTACTAAGGAGAGGTCCCTGATTTTCCCAGTACAATTTGTCTTTTGATTTCTTGGCTCCTGGTACCATGAGTTTTGATTGTGGAGACTAGCAGACTAAAGCTGTTAACAATCTCAATCTCTTCACCATCTATCATAATGTACCAATCAGTCCAGTTGTGAGAATCATTGTTTTATTGATGTTGAGCTTCAATCCATATTGAAGGCTGCAGTCTTTGACTTTCTATAGCAAGTGCTTCAGATCTTCCTCAGTTTAAGCAAGCAGGGTTGTGTCATCTGCTTAAAATAGATTGTTGATAAGTCTTCCTCTAACCTGATGCCTCGTTTCTCCTCATAGAGCCCAGCCTCCTGGATGATATGTTCTGCATATAGATTGAAAAGGTATGCAGATAGGACACATCCCTGGCATATACCCTTTCCAATCTTGAACCATGTGGTGTTTCCTTGCTCTGTTCTGATGACTGCCTCCTGCTTCAAGAATAAGTTTCGCATAAGCACAATCAAGTGTTAAGTTTCGCATAAGCACAATCAAGTGTTCTGGGATTCCCATTCTTCTCAGAATTAGCCACAGTTTGTTGTGATCCACACAGTTAAAAGCCTTTGCATCTTCAATGAAACACAGGTTGACATTTCTCTAGTACTCTCTCCTTTTAACCAAGATCCATCTAACATTAGCTTTAGTATCCCTAGTACCTCAACCTCTTGTAAACGCAGCCTGCACATGTGGCAGTTCTCTATTGATGTACTGCTCCAATTGTTTTTGGATAATTTTCAGCAGAATCTTACTTGCATGGGATATTAATGACATTGTTCAATAATTTCCACAAACTGTGGAATTGTCCTTCTTTCGAATGGAAATGAATATAGATCTCTTCCAGTCAGTTAGCCAAGTGCTTGTCTTCCAGATTTCATGGCTCAACTTGATAAGCATATCCAGGGCAGCATCTGTTTGAAATATATTATTGGTACAGCAAGTAACTTAAAGTACAATAGTTTGAATCATATGTACCTTAGTCTTTAAACTAGAAGCATTGCTCCTTATCATCTTAGAGAAGTCCTTGCCAGCAGATTTCCCCACTGTAATACATCTTTTGATTTCTTCACTCCTGGTACCAAGGGTATTTATTGTGGATCCAAGTAGGATTAAATTGTTGGAAACTTCAATCTTTTCTTGATCTGTCATGGTGTTACCTATTGGCTGAGTAGTGAGGAGTTTTGTTTTCTTCAGGTTGAGATGTAACCCGTATTGAAGGCTGTAGTCTTTGAACTTCTGCAGCTAGAGTTTTAAGTCCTCCTTGCTTTCAGCAAGCAAGATTTATCACCTATATAATGTAGGCTATTGATAACTCTTCCTCAGATCCAAATTCTACATAGCAGCTGCATTCAGGGCTGATCCCCAACAGAAGAACCTCTGTCAGGGGAAATTAACATATGAAAGAAGCTATTAAAAGGGGAAAGAGTATGAAAAACTCTTGGGACTGAGTAGAAGGCAGGAACTTTAATGTCCATTAAATGAGGTCCTCTGACAAATAAGTTGGAATCTTAACTCTAAAAGTAGTACTATCACAGGATCTATATGACTACTTTATAATTACTTGTAAATGATACATTTTAAAGATATACTATACATTTTTATAACTACTGGACTTGTCTATTTTCTGTACTGAACAACTTGAAGCTGTGATGCTGCACACTCAATGTACCATAGTCATGTCAATACCGTAATGGTTACCCATTATGGACAATGTTTAGATGAGCTTCCATATTGATTCACAGTGGGAAGCAGAATAGCATCCACTTCCAAAACTAGTTGCCTCTGGAAACTCTACAAACTCTCTAAACTCTATAAATGTACAGGAATGATGTCAGTTATAGAACAGAGTTCAAGTCTTCTGTGCAGAGCTTACTCTAAGTCATATTTGACTCGACAACCCTTAACCACTGCTAAGTAAGACTAGTGCTGTTATATCTGGAGGAACACTCTTCCACTTTACACATCACTCTGTCAATGTGCTATATGAAGTAACCTGAGTTTGCTGTGATGCTGAACCTGTGTTATTGGGGTATCAAGCACCATAATGGTTTCCCAATGTGGACAGTGTTTGGTAGAGCTCCCAGTTTTAAGACAGGTTTGGAAGCAGAAGTGGCATCCACTTCCCAAACCACATGCCTCTGGAAACTCTATGAACTTGGAGAAATGATAGTTATGGAAAGGCATTAGGTCTTTTGTTCATAGAGTAGCTATGGTTGATCCAATGGCAATCAACACAAAAAGGACCAATAGGCATGTGCATTCTTATACAGTATGTAAAGCAGGCAGGCTCTAAGTGGCTAACAATCTCCTTATTTGGGAACTTTTGAAAACAGTTGGGGATGTATAAATTTGAGTTTGATGCTCACAGAATTTTTCTGACTAATGAGCTTTGATTTGCTATAAAAAGGCAAACAATCTAGGGATAATACACAGAAGACATTTTTTATTCATTGATAGTCAGTTTCTCAGAATACCAGCTGAACTAGTTGGTATTGAATTCCCATTCAACTCTTTATATAATCTTTTCTGTCCAAAGAAGAAAGCTATTCTATTGTTCTGAAAACTCAAAACTCAGATCCCTACCTTCAGCCTGCAGCATTTTGATCAACACCTTTAATATCATGTGGCAAAAAGAATGTATCAGATACTAAAACTTTCCAATAAAATAAAGAAGGTAGTTTTATTTCTCTCCACTTTCTCCTTCATTTCTATCATCTCTGACCTTTTTTTTTTCTTTAACCTTTTTTTTTCTTTGTAGTATTGTCAACTACTTTCCTTGCAAACCAAATTTGTTTGATTTTTGGCCTTGTGTTTCTTATCACTTTTTATTGGTGCCTACCATGAATGCAGAGAGTTGGACAATGACTAGGGAGGACAGAAGGAGAGTGGATGCTTTTGAGCTGTGGTGCTGGAGAAGGGTACTGAATGTACCATGGACTGCCAGGAAAACAAACAGATTCATCTTGGAGAGGATTAAACCAAGCTACTCCTTGGAGGCAAGGATTCTGGGGCTTCGTCTGACATACTTTGGACATGTTGCCAGGAGGGACGGGTCCTTGGAGAGGGACATCATGCTTGGGAGGGTTGAGGGACAGCGCAGGAGGGGAAGACCCTCTATGAGATGGATTGATTCGGTGACTGGGGTAATCAGGATGGGTGTATCAGAGGCGGTGTGGTTGGCGCAGGATAGAGCAGGGTTTAGGGCTGTTGTGCATAGGGTCGCTATGAGTCGGAAACGACTCGACGGCACATAACAACAACAACAAACCGTGAATGCAAAATTGGCAGCACTATAATGCATGAAGAAAAGATTTAGGTTGTTAACAGTTACAGCTTGTTCGGCTCCACAATCAACATGCTTGGCACCAGCAGTCTGAAAATCAAAAGACTAATTGTACTGGGAAAATCTGCTCTCAGGGACCTCTCCAGAGTACTGAGAAACAACATAAGTCTAGAGACTAAAGTATTACTGATCTAGTCCATGGTTTTCTCAATGACTTGCTATGCTTCAGAGAGCTAGATAACGGCTAAGGATGATAGAAGAAGAATTAATGACTTTAAGTTTTCGTGCTGGAGAAGAGTCTTGAACATAAAATGGACTGCCAAGAAAATGACCAGGTCTATCTTGGAGAGGGTTAAACCAAGTTTCTCCTTAGAGGTTAGGATTTTGAAGCTGTGTCTTACATACCTTGGGCATGTGGCCAAGAAGGATGGATCCTTGGAGAAGCACATCATACTAAGAAAGATGGGGGGACAGCTCAGGAGAGAAAAACCCCGAATGAGATGGATAATATAGTGACTAGGGCAATGGAGGTAGGAGCAACAGCATCAGTGAGACTGGCTCAGGACAGGGTAGGCTTCAGAGCTATAGTACATTGGGTCACTATGAGTAACAGGCAACTCCACACACATAGCAACAACTGTGAAGGAATAAAAAAAAAAAAAGTAGGATTTTAGCCAAAGACAGGTGGTTTCTGCTATAGGTGTAAGCTGGACTCCATTTTCATTGTTCATTCTGAGTTAATTCTTAAAAGTAAGCTAGCCCGAATGCTTGAAGAAGTCTTCAGCTTCCCCTTCTTTTCTTTCTTCTCATGGCAGGATCCACGAAAGAGTACTTGTTTAGGCTGGCCGAGCTCTGGTGCCCTAGTGGCAAGAAGCTATGCTTCAATTTCAAAGGCATGCAGTTCAAATCCACCTACTACTCCACAGGAGAAGGATGGGCAATCTCATCTTGTGTGATTAACTTCCTTTAAAAACCCACT
>NW_006399955.1:5307349-5322788 GCF_000299155.1 Elephantulus edwardii
AGAGTCAGCCACAGCTTGTTGTGATCCACACAGTCAAAAGCCTTTGCATAGTCAATGAAGCACAAATAGACATTCTTCTGGTATTCTTTGCTTTCTGCTAAGATCCATCTGACATTAGTTATAATATCCCTAGTACCACGACCTCTTCTTTTGTATAGGGACCCTATACAAAATAAATTATTTTGTCTGTTTTATTTTGCTTGTTTGTTTTCATGCTTATTATCTGTGTTAGTACTACTACCAATCATTTTGCAGGTTTAATCTGGAATCTTCATTTCTGCTTCACCAGGGATGACTTTTAATGAGGTCACCAGTGATTGGCACATTGTTATGTGCCATCGAGTCACTCATGTAGAGCATATAGTGAAATTAAGAATCAGCATATTTGAGATCGAACCATGCCTTCATTTACAGGCTGTTTAAATCTGATAAAAGTAGTTAATCTTTTCATATCTAAGAGCTGTTTTGACAATTACTTGTAAGAAATATTATTCAGTATGGTTTCTATCACAAAATACATATAGAATAAATGTTAGTCTTACTTTAAATTATTTTGATCTCTTCTCTCTTGATTAAAGATGGTTCTTCAGGGATCTCTTGAATTCAGTACACCTTGAGAGTAAAGGGATGAGGGTATTTTTTTTATAGAATGTCTTTTTTACAATATTTTTGTAACTGATATCTTCTTGAAAGATAGAGACTTCGTCCAGAGAGAGAACAGATTTATTTGATGTACAGTATAATAAAGATAACTCTCCCTTCTGGGCAAATGCTGTGTATTTCTTTTTGAAGTCTGTGATAACAGATGGAAGTTTTTAAGGCCAGAAATCTTCAGGTGTTATGTAAACTCCATATATGTGTGGCATTCGCCTAGGCTTGCTCTATTGCTCCAAAGGAGTGATGGGCAATGAGAATCACTGGAAAGGTGAGGTTCTTTCTGTCTCCTGAGCCATAAATAATAAAGTTCTTTGCCCCTTACCAGTGTTTCATGACTTCTGATATCATCCTTCAAATTGTAGCCGGCTAATTTAATAGTTTGGAAATAAGGCACAATCTAAGCCTCTTCCCTTCACAAGTCTTAGTATAAGTTTGGAAATCTTAGAACTTTCCGCCCTTGGCTTTGATTGTCCACTGATGTTATTGTTGTGCACCATCAATTCATATCCAATCCATAGCTTACCCTCCGGCATGTATTCAGAAGCAGTTCAGAGCATAGGAGGAGATTGCCCAACTTTCTCCCACAGAATATCATTCTTATCATGTGGATTCTTATCATGTGCCTTTCAGATGGCAGCCCGGCTTCTTGCCACAGGGCTGGGCACAAGAGTTTCTTACCTCTCCTTAAAACAGTCATGCCTGAAAATTGGTGTTTCTTGAAACTGTTTCTCTTAACTGCTCCAACTTCCTGTATCACATTATTTCCAAGTATTCTCTGTACCTCCATAATTTCAGTTATCATGTCTAAGATGATGATAGCAATCTATATACATAGCTTATTATGTTTCACTTGACTAACTATAAGAAGTTCTAGCTGCATAATCTGTGGATTATATCATGTGGATTAGGCCATGTCTCTGGCAGTTCAAATCCAACATTAACTCTACAGGAGAAAGTTGCACAATCTCCTCCATTGCAATTTACAGCCTTTAAAAACCTGCTGGAAGGTCAGCTATGAGTCAGTTCTGACTCGACAGAAATCATAGACTGAGTGATTATTGAACCATATAGAATTATCAAACAGAAGTAGAATTTATATGAAAAATTGAGAAATAAAATGTTTAAGAAAAACCTAGAAACAATACAGCTTAAACTGTGCTCTCACAATCACATATGCATCAATAAATTAAAAAGTAAAAATTACACAGGAGCAGTAGAGCCGATTAAAATGTAATAGAAATAGTTTAGAAAATAAAATATCCCAAAACCCACTTGCATCAAGGCGATTTCAATTCTAGTAACACTTTAGTGAGTTTTCAAGGCTGTACAACTTTATGGAAGGACACTACCATCTCTTTCCCACAAAGCAGCTTTGGATTTGAACTGCTTACCTTTTACCTTTCAGGGAAACACCTAATGCACTTATCAACAGAGCTTCTTAAAAAAGACAGCAAGGAAGCAAATGCAGGAAAAAAAGAAGCCTGTGAGACAAGATTATTTACAAATGATAGATAATATTTATATTCTTAATTATAATGCTATATTTATTAATATTGTTAATTATGAATTATTGCCTTTTAAAACTTAAAAAATGCCTAGTGTTTAGCACTTCCTTAATATTTAATAGTTTAATGAATCAACAAATAAATGTATCCATATATTCCATTCTAATCACCAAAGTGATGGCTCAGTTATTCTTGTTAAGAATTTTTCCTTGTTCTTATCTCCATATCCCAATATCCACTTATTTGTACCTATAAGAGGACTTTATTAGACAACACTAATTTATTATTGGAAATAGTAAGATTATTTGCTAAATTTATATAGTTTTAGAACTTCATCATGTACTTATTCCTTCACTTTTACATTATTAATGTCCTCAAAGTTATAAGTTTAGTTATTTGCTTCTCTGTGAGGCTACAAGATTATTGATAGCAGTTCTTTTGTATTCAGCAGTAGAGATAGTATTTTACAGAACAATATATATTGACTTAAATATTGATTGAGGATGAATTTAACATAATAAGTGAAAAATGAACACAATAAAAGACGTAGAGACAAAAGAAGGGGGGTGTACTCTATAACCATTTAGGACACATCACTAAAATAGTTTCCAGGAATTAGCTTCATTTAAGAAGTTTTAAGGGCAAGGAACTCTGGTGGCCTAGTGGCAAGAAGCTGTGCTGCAATCCCAAAGGCATGTAGTTCAAACTCACCAGATGTTTTGTTGGAGAAGGAGTGGCAATTTCCCCCTGTGCCAGTTGGATCAGATTTGAAGGTATACAATAAGAAAGGGGGAGGGGGCAAGGAAAGAGTTTTAAGGACCATTTTTGGGAATGCTGGTAGCACACTGGTTAATCACAGACACAAACTGAAAGGTCATTAATTCAAACCCATGAGTTATTTTGAGTGGAATGACATGGCAGGTTGCTTTGATAAGCATTTTATACACTTGAAAACTATGTCATAGTGAAATATTCAAAGTGATTTTTCTAGCCATTATCTTTGGTTTTCACTATGTGGCTGGGTAAGCTATACTAATCTATATTGCTTGCTGGTATTGGAAATAAGACAAATAGCATGCTTAGGGCAGGAGCACACAAACAAAGTTGTGTGGACTACTACTGGGAAGAGTGGTTGGTTTTGTCATCTTGTTAGGCTTAAATTGGGCAGGTTCAGAGGCATAAAATGGGAATATCACTAACATAAAGAAAATAGAAGTAGAGAGTACAGGACATCTTTTTGGACCAGAATATCCCACCCTAGACAGACTCAATAGCAGAGCAATTAGAGCCCCTGACTGGACAATTGATGTAATAATGATATGAGTAAGTTCAGGAGTGTGGGAAGAGGTATGATCTCTTGGAAATTTATATTGTATTGTTGATAGTGATGATGGGAACTGTCCCTCGTTGTGGAGTTAGTGGTGATCAGAGCAATTGGCCACATTTGAGCTGTACTGTTTTTACAGAATTTTAATGCAAAGTGTTTCAGTCCATCTAACTGTCTGAAAGTTGGACAAAGAGTAAGTATGGCAGAAAAAGAATCTATGCTTCTGAATTGTGGCATTGGAGGAGATTCCTGAATATTCCATGTATTGCCATATTAAACAAGTCTGTCTTGGAAGAAGTTAAGCGAGGTGCTCGTTAGAGGCAAGGATGGTCAAACTTTGTCTCACATGTTGTTAGGAGGGACCAGGCCTTGGAGAAAGACATCATGGTCAGATAAAGAGGTTATAAAAAGAGATAAAAACTCTTAGAAGGATGTATTGACCTAGTAACAATGGTTTTGAGCATATCAAAGATCCTGAGGATGGCACAGGATAGGACAAGGTTCAGATCTGTTCTGCATAGAGTTACTATGAGCCACAGTCAACTCATTGGCCCCTAACATCAGCAGCAACATAAGGTCACTATGAGCAGAGATTGGAATCTACAGCCATATATTTGGTTTCTTTTTTAATGGTCGTTGTCCAGTGTATTTTCTTATGTCTTCTATCTAAAAGCAAATGAGACTGCTTTGCTGGGTTTTGCTAATGTCTGACTGTCAAAATTACATTGTTTTGTTGTATTTACAAAAGTGTGAATTGCTTTGTTTAAATCACCGAATGAAAAAAGAAAGTTTGAGATTCTTAGAATTCTCTCCTGGTCTTAAGTTATAAAAAATGTATCTATCCTTTGAGGTTCACTCAGATATTTACTCTTCCTAAAATCATTCAGGAAGTTTTCACCCATTTTGATCTTTCTTCAACATTTCTTGTGTATCTGTAGTCCTTTGCATTTGCTAAGTAATAAATAAGCTTTCTGTAAAATGTATTGAAGAATTGTTTTAAATAATTTAATATTAAAGAAGATGATCTACTCTGAACCTATTAGAACTCTAAAATGTCTTAGTACAAAAGAGAAAAACACAGAATCCATAACGTGATAGTTCCGATAAACTAAGTTGAAGAGAAAAAAAAAAGGATGTTGATACAAAAAAAATAAGACCAGATGAAATGAGACTGAGCTTTAAAATATGAGAAGAAATACACATGTAAACACAAATAGCTATCGTTCTTAAGGGAAATAGTTCATTTTTAAAAGCAAAAGCATATTAAACTTTGTTGCAACAACGTGTGTGGGATTAAAGAACAACATAATGCTCTTCAGATATAAAGGTGACATGAGACACTGAATAAAAAGAAAACTAGATGTGAGATTCAAGAGTTCACAACTCAGAGGACATAAAAATAAAAGAGGAAGAAAATGAAGGCAAAACAGATATTTCATTGAAGTTGAAGGGAGAAAAAAGGAAAACTGTATAAAGAAGAAAACACCATCGAAGGCTTTCAAGAGTGTAAGGAATAAAAGCAGATTTACCTGAACAGGGACAAAAAATAACTGTTTTAACTCTAGTACGCTACTGGGACAAAGGAACAAAAGATTATTGACATGCACAGGGTAGAGGTTGAGATAAAGTGAAGCATCTGAGATATATAAAGGAGATTCAGGATAACCTCAGGGTATATTAGAATAAAAGATTGAAAGGGAAATAAAAGATTAGGCACAAAGGCAACAAATCATCTTACAGAGAGAAAATACAGCACTTGTGCAGCCCCAAATGAGAAAACTTGGTTCCGCTAAAGCACATGTCAAAGAAAGTTTAGTACATAGGAAGTCAGGAAAGAGATCACAGGACATGCAGTAACAACAAAGCAGAAACTTGAACCCACAGAAACATAGCAGAGAAAGAACACTATGTATTGTAGCCCCAAAGGAGTAAACGGTATATGCAGAGAGAGAAAGAGGGTGAGAAGTAAAAATGAAACCAAAAGGAAGCTAAGTCTGTGATTCATAACAAAGCCTAATAATGTCTCTGGTACACAAGGGAAGTGGATAAATAGTGAAATAGGAACAAAATAAATTTAAGCCAAACCATCTTATGACATCTGAGAAAGGAGTAAAGAGCATTCTAATAGCAAAGTCAGAAAGGATGCAAAAGTTCCACCATAGTAGAGACTTAGAGAAAATGCCTCTCTCTATAGCTTAAGAATTGAACAGATGAAGGAAAGAACTGTTTAAAAGGAATATATGATTAGACATTATATATACAACAACCCAGAATAAGAGGTACATTGCAAAGAGGACCTGCAAGGGGACGGGCTGGGGGCAAGGGGAGGTGGTAATTGTACAACAATGAATGATGATTATAAAAAAGTGAACTGGGGTGGGGGAAGGGAGGGAGAGGGGGTAAAACGGTGCAAAAAAATGAATGAATGAAAATCTAACTTTTCTATAAACTTTGTTGTTAAAGTCACAATTTAAAAAATGTGTTTTAAAAAAATGAATAGAGAGGGCTAGTAATAGAATAGGGAGCTCTGATGGTATAGTCCATGGCAAGATGAGCTGCTATCCCAAAGACCAGGTCTCACCTAGTGGAGAGAATCCACCAGCAGCTCTAACGGAGAAAGATGGACAGTCTCCAGCTGTGTGATTTACGGTCTTGGGACTCAATAGAGGGTCAGCTGTGCATCTATTCCCACTCAAAGGCAATGAGATAATGATAATGCTAAAAAAAGAAGAAGATGATGGAATAGAAAAAGAAAGGGACAGATTTTACTATGCAAATAACAAACATAATTTGTCTTAAACTAGGATTCAAAAAATAAGGCCAAACCTATATCATCTACTCATGATGACCGTGGAAAAATCAGACTATTAAAGTTGTCATCTTAATGGGAGCTGACTGCTTCATTTTTCTCCATGAACTGGCTTGTGAGTTTAAATCCCCAAAGTTTTGATTAGCAGTTCATCATGTAATCTATTACAAAACCACTAACATGAAGTTGAATTATTTTAATAAAGAGTGAAAATAAATATGAAAAAGAGTTAAACAATATTAACTTCGTGGAGGGTAATCCTTTATGTGTAATTGACAACTTGACACTTCAAATTGATAAATAATAGATTATAAATAAAATGCAAATTGGGGTCATTTGTGGGAAAAACAAAGTTTCTCTACCTCTCATTATTTACTCAAATTAACACTCTCAAATAGTATAAAGTAAGAACAGTTTGTGATTGGTCAGGTTAATTGTTTATTATACTGGCATCTGCGGAAAACCAGAGCACACAAGACTCTAAAGTGCTCTCTGTGTTCTCTGTGTGTGTGTGTATGTGCATGAATGCATATATATCAATGGTAAGGACAAGTAACATAGCCTCAAAAAAAGGAAATGAATGAAAGAAAAAGTCAGTTTGGTTGAAAAGAGATATGACTGCCTCCGGGAATACTTCAAGAAAAGAAATGGCTACAAAATGAAATATGAAATCAAGTAAGAAATTTTTTTTGGATCAACAATAATGGAGTAAAGGCCAGAGACCAATGAGAACAGAGGCTATGAATAAATCATCAAAAACAAAGAATGGCAAGAAAAAATTTAAAAGGGGTACATTAAGAAAAGATGAGCCTAGAAAGTAAGTGTACAACTAGAAAATAGAGAATGATTTGTATAGTTGTTCGTGTTAGGTGTGGTTAAGTTGAATACAACCCATAGTGACCCTTTGAACAACAGGTCCGAACCCTGTGCCAACCTCACTTTTCCTGACTCACTAGAGCCCATTGGAGCAGTGGCTTGACATTGCAGTGTCAGTTCACCTCATTGAGGGACTTCTTCTTCACCAACCTCCACCTTTCCTAGCATGGGGTACCTTTCCAAGTAATAGCCTCTCCTAACAACATGCCTGAGCACTCTGGCTTCACACTCTCCAAAACATATTTGTTTGTTCTTTTGGCAGTCCATGGATGTTCAGTACTCTTCTCCAACACCACAGCTCAAAGGCATCAGTTCTTCTCTGTCATCCTTTATATAGATGCAAGTGGAGAAAAGAGAAATTCTTGTCATTCCTTCAACATATATTGCTGAGTGTCAATAGACTCCTATAATGTAAAAATTAAGAAATAACAAGTCTTTAGAAGAAAATATGTTCTGGCATCATCATAAATGAAGCAATTCATCTCAAATGTATAATAAAGAGAAGATAAAAGAGGATAAGAGACCTTGTACATTGGGAGTAAAACATGAAAAATATGGATGATATGGGCGAGAGAGGAGTGACTAAAGTAGAAAAAAAAGAAAGTTATGACAGTGGAAACAATGGCCCATTAGGGAAAACTCAAGTCTCTTTGGAGGAGGTGGGAGAAACAATATCATGACCAAAACTAATGAAATGTAAATATTGTATTTAAGGATATACATAATGATATGAACCTTGTTATTCTTAATGTGTCGTTGAGTAGCCTGTGACTCATAACGGCCCTATGCACAACAGCTCTGAAGCCTGCCCAATCCTGTGCCAGTTTCACTCACTCAGACACACCTACCCTCAGTGCCCCAATTACTGTGTCAATCCATCTCATCTGGTGTCTTTCTCTCCTGCACCATCCTCCCATCCTCCAAGCATAATATCCTTCTCCAAGAACCATTCCCTCCTGGCCACGCACTCAAGGCATGTGAGACAGAGTTGCAAAATCCTAGCCTCCAAGGATAAATGTGGTTTCATCCTCTCCAAGGCAGACCTATTCTTTTTTTTGCTGGTCCATAGTATATTCAAGATTCTTCTCCAGCACCACAACTCAAAGGTATTTATTCTTCTGTAACCCTTAGTCACTATCTAGCTCTCTGATGCATAGCAAGTTATTGTGAGGACCATGGTCTGGATCAGGATATGATATCTCTCTGCTGAGAACAGCGTCTTCTAGAAACATGTACAAAGCATGAGAGACAAAGTTTTGCTATCCTTGCCTTCAAGAAGCACTCTGCCTGGACCATTTCCAAGACATACCTGTTCATACTTTTTGCAGTCAGTGGTATATACAACGTTCTTCTCCAATACTGCAACTCAAAGACGTCAATTCTTTTTCTGTCGTCTTTATTCATTGTCTAGTTCTCTGATGCATACAAGTAACAGAAAAGACTACAGCCTGAATTAGATACACCTTACTATTCACACTGACATCATTGCTCTTCAGTATTTTGAAGAGGTTTAGTGACAGTAGGCTTGCTCAAAGGAATATGTCTTCTTATCTCCAGACTGCTGGTACCAAGGTTATTGATTATGGATCCAAACAAGAGGAAATAATTGATAATTTCAATGCTTTCTCCATTTATCATGATGTTGCCCATTTGCATAGTAGTAAGGACCTTTATTTTCATGATTTTAAGATGCACTTTAAAAAAAAAAAAGGTGCAATTCAAGTTGAAAGTCTTTCATCTTCAGGTCTGCCTCATTTTCCACAAGCAAGATTGTGTCATCTGCATAATATAGGTTGTTGATGAGCCTTGCTCTGATCCTGATGGCACATTCTTCTTCATAAAGTCTGGCTTCAAGAATTATTTGCTCAGCATGCAAGTTGAATAAGTATGCAGAAAGGATACAGCCCTGACAAAACACTCCTTCTGATTTTGTGTGAGACAAAGCTTCAAAATCCTAGCCTCCAATGACAAACTTATTTTTGCCCTCTCCAAGACAGACCTATTTGTTTTCTTGGCAGTCCATGATATATATGTTCAAGACTCTTTTCCAGTATCACAACTCAAAGGCATCAATTCTTCTTCTATCATTCTTAGTCATTATTCAGCTTTCTGATGCATAGCAAGTAATTGCGAAGACCATGGTCTGCATCAGGTGCATCTAAGTCTCTAGCCTGACATCGTGGCTTCTCAATACTCTGGAAAGTTCCCTGACAGCATATTTACCTAATGCAATTCATCTTTTTATTTCCTGACTGCTGGTGCAAAGAGTGTTGATTATGGACCCAAGCAAGCTGTACTTGTTAACAACCTCAATCTCTTCTCCATCCATCCTCCTGGTAATGCCAATTGGCCCACTGGTGAGAATCTTTTTCTTTTTGATGTTGATATTAAATCCATATTGAAGACTGCAATCCTTGACCTTCTGCAGCAAGCTCTTCAGATCCTCCTCAGTTTCAGCAAGCAGAGTTGAGTCATCTACATAACATAGGTTGTTGATAAGTCTTCCTCCAATCCTGATGCCAGCCTCCAGAATGGTCTGTATATAAATTGAAAAGGTATGGAGACAGAACATATAAAATCTATAAATAATATAAAATAACTTCATAAAAGCTATAAAAGGCAGAAAAGTAAATGAATATGTGCAAACATTTTATTATTTTTATATTGATAATAGTTCACTAGGTATACTAGTGAGTATGAAAAAGTAAACAAACTGGTAATTTTAGGCCAATAATATTCAAGCAAGACAAATCAAGCAAATATTACTTATGTGGAGAAGAATGCTTGCATCAGCACAGCATTGCTTCAACACACTAATGGGTATTATATCATCAAATTGAAAGCTGCACACAATCAAATTAAGGAATTATTGAAGAGACAGAGTACCACAGACTAGAAGATGTAACAATTATGATCTACTAAACAGAAACTCTATAAGGAGAAAGTCAGAATAACTATCTAATTTGAGAAATAAGTATGCAACTTGTATAAATGATAGTCATATAGAGTTCTATTTCATATGTTCTGATAGATCACTCCTATATAGTCCAATAAACTCTGTGTGTGTGTGTGTGTGTGTAAAAGAACTCTGATGGCCGAGTGCTAAGGAGTTGTGAAGCTAAAGACATGCTGTTCAAATCCACCAACTGCTCCACAAGAGATGATGGGTAATATCCTCTTGTGTGATTTACTGCCTCTGAAAATCCACTGGTTCTGACACAGGAGCACACTACCAGGAGACACAGGGCCTGGAAGTCCAACCACCCAGGATAATTTTGGGAGACAAGTAGGACAGGCCACTAGCAGCACCACACAGGGAGGCCCATAGTGTCATCATCACTGGGAAGCAAAGGAATAATAGGGAAAAGAGTGACTAGAGGCCTGAGCCATAACATTAAGGGTTAATTCAGGACTCACTTAGCAACCACTCCCAGCAAAAAGTGTATAGAGGTGTGGGGAGTAGGGTTTGGACTTGGTAATGTGACAGGACACAAGCTGAAGAGGGGAGAATTAATGCCAAATTTATCTCCCAGTTTTTGAAAGGAGAAAGTCTCTTTGCGTATTGGAGTGTCTTTGTATGGTGATGCTCTTTATAGTTCAGAAATGTTCAAGATTGCTTTTCAATCATCTGCTCTTTGGGGTAAAATGCTTATCTTTCAGATATTAAACCCAAGTGAGCTTCCAAATTAGGATAAACTAAGAAGAAGGATTGACCATCCACTTCTGAAATAACAATCCTTTCAAAGTTCTATGAACAACAAAGCGCATTTAGACTATTAGATGTAGAAATGGAAGCTGAGTTTCCCTCACCTTAGGAAACATTAAAAATGGAGGAACAATTGCAAATAGCTGCTAATAATAATGTGGAATGAACAAGTCATAAATGTAGTAAAACTGGACATTGCTAAAAAATAAATAGAATGCATAAATACTGACAGACCATCAATTAGTTGTGTGCTATTTCAAATTGGATCTGAAGAAAATTAAAACAAATCCACAAGAATGAAAACATTACCTTGAGTCTATCCCATCTGAATTTAAAAACCATCTCAAGAACAAATTTGAGGCCTCGAATACTAATGAACAAAGACCATATGAGTTATAGGATGATATTAAGAATATCATCCAAGAATGAAAAAGGGCAATTCAAACAAAGAGTAGGAAGAAAACACTGAGTTGGGTGTCAGAAGAGGATCTGAATATTGAACTAGAATGCAAAGAAGCCAAAAAAAGAAGAAATTAGGAAGTTATAGAGGTAAAGGGCATCTCACGAAGAAAAAGAAAAGTACTGTGATGAAATGTGCAAAGATGTGGAGTTGGGGGGGGAGAAACTAAAGAACAAATTCAAGTCTTGAGTTGCAATACTTAAGGGTGCTATGGGTAGAATATTGAATAATCCAGGAAGTACCAAAATAAGATGGAAGAAATATACAGGATCACTGTACCAAAAACAATTGGTTGAAACAGAACAATTTCATGAAATAATATATGATCAAGAAGCAATGGTAATAAAGGAGGAAGTTCTAGCTACTCTGAAGGAATTGGCAAAAAATAAGGCCCCAGGAATTGGTGGGATACTAGTTGACATATTTCAACAAACATATGCAGTTGTCTAGAAGAAATTCATGTTTATTCCTTTTCACAAAAAAGACAATCCAACAGAGTGTGGAATTATCAAACAATATCACTAGTATCATATGCAAGCATTCTTGTGGAAGATTATCCAAAAATGGCTGGAAAAACACATCTGCAGACAACTGCCAGAAATTCAAGCTGGGTTTAGAAGAAGCTGTGTCTTCTAGGATATCATTGCCAAAGTCAGATAGATCCCGAGTAAAAGCAAAGAATACCAGAAGAATGTCTATTTGTGTTTTATTGACTATTCACATTTGACTATGTGGATCACACACACACACACAAAAATGTTACTAACCTTGAGAAGAATGGTAATCCCAGAACACTTGATTGTTGACCTTCAAAACCTACACCTAGAGTAAGAAGCTGTTATCCAAACAGACCAAGGGAACACCACATGGTACAAAATGAAGAAAGTATTGTGTCAGAGATGGGCCATTTCTCCATACCTGCTTAATCTATATGGAGGATAGATCATTTGGAAGGCTGGGCTTTATGAAGAAGAATGTGGTATCAGGATTGGAGGAAGATTTATCAATAACCTGTGATTATGACACAACCTTGCACACTGAATCTGAAGAGGACTTGAAGCATTTGTTGTAGAAGGTTAAGCAATACAGTCTTCAATATGTATTGAATTGCAACATCAAGAAAACAAAGATTCTTACCACTGGGCCAATTGGCAGCATCATAATAGGCAGAGAAGAAATTGAGGTGGTCAACAATTTCATCTTACTTGCATCTACTACAATCAGCACCAGCAGTTAGGAAATGAAAAGATTAATTGCTTTAGGAAATTGTTGTCAAGGATCTCTCAAGAGTGCTAAAGAGCAACAATGTCAGTCTAGAGACTCTGGTGCACTTGATCCAGGCAATGATCTTAATCTCATTTGCTTGCTATGCTTCTAAGAGCTGTAGTATGAGTAAGGATGAGTAAGAATTGATGCCTTTGATTTGTGGTGCTGGAGAAGAGTTTGAACATATCACGCCCTGCCAAGAGAACACGTAGGTCTTTCCTGTTGTTGTTGTTATGTGCCATCAAGTCTCCTGCAACTCATAGCGACCCCTGTGTACAACAGCTCTGAAGCCTGCGCTGCCTGAGCCAGTCTCACTGATTCTGACACACCTAACCCCATTGCCCCAGACCAGATACTGTATCAATCTATCTCATTCAGGGTCTTTCTTTCCTATGCTGTCTCTCCACCATTCCAAGCATGACCCTTCCTCCAAGGGTCAGTACGTCCTGGCCACATGCACAGAGCTTCAAAATCCTAATTTCCAAGGAGAAACTTGGTTTCACCCTCTCCAAGACAGACTTATTTGTTTTCTTGGCAGTCAGTAGTATGTTCAAGACTCTTCTCCAGCATCACAACTCAAAAACATCAAGTTTCCTTCTATTATCCCTAGTCATTGTACAGTTCTCTGATGCATGGCAAGTAATTGTGAAGAGTATGGCCTGGATCAGACACACCTTAGTCTGTAGATCAAAATCTTTGCTTCTCAGTACTCTAGAAAGTTCCCTGACAGCAGATTTATCTAATGCAATTCAACTTTTGATTTCCTAACTGCTGGTGCAAAGAGTGTTGATTGTGAAGCCGAGCAAGTTGTTAAGTCTTTCCTGGAGAGGTTGAAACCAGATTGCTCCTTGAAGGTAAGGATTTTGAAACTTGGCCTCACATACTTTGGCCGTATTGCCAACAGGGAGTAGAAGGACATCATGCTTGGAAGGGTAGAAGTCAATACAGGAGAAAAAAAATCTTGAATGAGATGGATTGACACAGTGACTGCCAATGAGGGCAGGCGTATCAGAGACAGTGAGATGGGCTCAATATAGGGCAAGGTTCAGAGCTAATGCTCATAGTGTTGCTATGAGTCATAGTCAACTTGATGGCACATAACAACAACATATATATTTGTGTGTGTATAATATTTAATTTAATGGATCATTTCTGAAGAAGTTTTGAAATGAGATTATAGTGAACATAATCGTTAGACGTAGTTAACTATGTCTTTATAATTTTGAAAGCACTAGACTTTGTACTAGGTCTTTCACTTAGTAAGCTCTTTCCCCCTTTTTTTCCTAGTAAGCTCTTTTTACAGAGTATTTACTTAATGCAATAATGGATATAAGTGAAAAGGTAAATCATGATTTCAGAGTCTAGTAAAAAAACAAAAAAGAAATAAAGGAAGGCATATTACTACTTATATTATTGGGAGATGGAGATTAATAAAAGTATCGTGTGCCAAAGAGTAGAAGCCCTATCACATGAATTAGAAAAAAAAAAACCTAGACATGACTATACTGGGAAAAATAGAAATCTCTCTCGCTCTCTTAAAGCAAGAAGTATTGATTGATGTTTGCTATGAGAAAAGATAAGACAGCCTATGTGGTGAAAAGATGAACCAGGGCATATAAAACAGCCAACAATGGTAGGTGAACAGAAGGGGAAGGTATTATACATCTGTGCTGGGAGGGAGCAAAGCTATATGCACCTGTGGCACATTGGGGGAAAATGCAACAGACTGGGGCACAAAGATAGAAAGATGACTCATGAGGGATGCCTTGTAGAGATCCAAACTTCTATGGAAGAAAATACAAGGCATCTGGATCACATAGGGAACAGATGACACATCATGGGGGCGAAAGCTGCATCTGGACTTCACAGAGGTGTATGTGCAGATGGGGTCGAGAGACTGATGTAGCTAATAAGTGTGATGAGCCAGGAGGGTGCTCCTGGGAGTCCTGAGAGAAACATAAGTCTTCTAGAATCTTACTTGTGTGAAGAGAGGTACTTTGTGTTCATTGATGGAAATATAAACACTGTGAGGGAAGCACTGACTCAAATAAAGCTTTGGAAAGTGTTTCAATGAAAATAATAAATTATCAAAGTAAAATGGGAAAATTTATATACATATTTGGGACATTTCATTCTTCTAGGTTTAAAGGTACATAGAAGGAAAGATGCTGTGAAGGAGGGCATGACAGCTGAGTTAAAAACAAATTAAACTTATCAGAAGAAGGGGAGGGAAAAACAAAACACAAACAAATAAACAACAATTCTAAAACCAAAACCACAACAGCAGTTAAAAGAAAAGAAATTGTGTGGAATACACTAGAAAAAATGCTTGAAATATGTGAAGAACTTTGACAGACAATTAAAATAACTTCTAAGCAGAAGACATTATACCCATAGAGTTTGCTGAAAAAAAAAAAAATATGACCTACGTCAGTGAACAGATGCAGTGTTTCAACTCAAAGGAAGTACTATTTTGCAAATCTAGAAATTAACAACCAATAGTTTTACAAGGTTATACTTAAGAATGCTTGTCTGTCAGATGTTGTTGTGGTTGTTATGTGCCGTCGAGTCATTTGTGACTCATAGTGACCTTATGTACAACAGCCCTAAACCCTGCTCTATTCTGTGCCAATCGCACTGCCTCTGACACACCCATCCCGATTACCCCAGTTGCTGAATCAGTCCATCTCATAGAGGGTCTTCCCCTCCTGCGCCGTCCCTCCACCCTCCAAAGCATGATGTCCCTCTCCAAGGACCCGTCCCTCCTGGCAACATGTCCAAAGTGTGTCAGAAGAAGCCCCAGAATCCTTGCCTCCAAACAGTTCCTTGGTTT
>NW_006399955.1:5324356-5326615 GCF_000299155.1 Elephantulus edwardii
CTTTGACATCCTCCCACAACTCATATGGTCTTTGCTCATTAGTGTCCAAGGCCTCAAACCTGTTCCTGAGATGATTCTGAAATTCAGGTAGTATGAAATCAAAGTCATATTTTGGGTCTTGTGGATTTGGTTCAGTTTTCCTTAGTTTCAGCTTGAATTTGCATATGAGTAGTTGGTGGTCAGTTGCAAAATCAGCCCCTGGCCTAGTTTTCACATCTGATATTGAGCTTCTCCAGCGGTTTTTTCCACAGATGTAATCGATCTGAGTCCTATGCATACCATCAGGTGAGATCCATGTGTATTACTTGCGTTTATGTCTCTTATAAAATGTATTTGCAATGAATAAGTAATTGATCGTACAAAATTCAATCATTCTATCTCCAGCTTCATTTCTGTCACCAAGCCCGTGTTTTCCAGATACTATTATATATATTTAAAGATTGAGACAGACTAGGAAGAAGGATTGGCCATCCATTTCTGAAAAAGCAGGCCTTCGAAAACCTTATGTACAATAGAGCACACTTAGACTATCACTTGGACTAGCAGACATGGCAATTGAGACTGAAGTCCTATAAATGGAAATACAGAGAAGAAGGAACAGCTATAAGCAGACATTAGTGATTGGAATGTGGAACGTGAGAAGCATGAATGTAGGAAAATTGGACATGGTTAAGAAAGAAATGGAACACATCAATATTGACATACTTGGTATTAGCAAAATGAGATGGCTTGGCATGGGACATTTTGAATCAGATGATTATATGATTTACTATACTGGGGATGAAAAGGTGAGGAAGATCAGGGTTGGTTTCATAATTTAAAAAGTCATTTCTAGATCCATCCTGAAATACAATAGGGTGAGCAGCAGGATATCCATACGCATACAAGGAAGTCTGGTGAATACCACTATAATTCAATTATATGCACCAACAACTAGAGCCAAAGAGGAGGAAATAGAAGATTTCTACCAACTTTTGCAGTCAGAAGTCGATCAAGCACGCAATCAAGATGGATTGATAATAATGGGCGACTAGAATGCAAAAATTGGGAATAGGGAAGAAGGATCAGTAGCTGGAAAATATGGGCTCAGTGAGAAAAATGAGGCTGGAGATAGAATGATAGAGTTCTGCACATTCAATGATTTATTCATTGCAAATATCTTCTATAAGAAACATAAACACAGGCTATACACATGGATCTCACCTGATGGCATGCATAGGAATCAAATAGATCACATTTGTGGAAAGACTCGGTGGAGAAGCTCAATATCAGCAGTGAAAACTAGGCCGGGTGCTGATTGTGGAACAGACCACCAACTACTCCTATGCAATTTCAAGCTGAAGTTGAGGAATATTAAATCAAGGCCACGGGAACCAAAATTTAATCTTAAGTCTATTCCACTCAAATTTCAAAACCATCTCAGGAACAGGTTTGAGGCCTTGAGCACCAATGAGCATAGGCCAAATGAGCTCTGGGAGAATATCAAGAAAATCATCCATGAAGAATGCAAAAAAATCATTACAAAGGCTGAAAAGAAGAAAAGACCAACATGGATGGATGTCAGATGAGACTCTTAATATTGCATTAGAGCGCCAAGAAGCCAAAGCTAAAGGAAGAAACCAAGAAATCAAAGAGCTAAATAGAAAATTTCAAAAGGCAGCCCAGGACGACAAAGCAAGATAACATAATGAAATGTGCAGAGAGCTGGAGTCAGAAAATCAAAAGGGACAAACTCACTCAGTGTTTCTTAGCTGAAGGAGCTGAAAAACAAATTCAAGCCACGGGTGTCAATACTTAAGGATACTTTGGGTAGAATGTTAAAAGATTCAGGAAGTATCAAGACAAGATGGAAGGAATACAAAGAATCACTGTATCAGAAGGAATTGGCTGACACAGAAGAATTTCATTAAATGACATATGAGCAAGAGCCTATAGTGATGAAGGAGGAAGTTCAAATTGCTCTGAAGGAATTGGCAAAAAAACAAGGCTCCAGGAGTTGACAGCATACCAATTGACATATTTCAACAGACAGACACTGGCCTGGATGTGCTCACTAAGTTGTGCCAAGAAATCTGGAGAACAGCCAGCTGGCCCACTGACTGTAAAAGATAGATATGTTTCCATTCCAAAGAAAGGTAACCCAACAGAGTGCGAAAATAACAATATCATTAATATCACATGCAAGCAAGATTCTGCTGAAAATTATCCAAAAATGTTTGGAACAATATGTCAACAGAGAACTGCCAGATATACAGGCTG